>NW_009647401.1:4340566-4392604 GCF_000708025.1 Charadrius vociferus | reverse complement strand
TACGGTTCCCTATAGCAGTGAATCGCTGTTTGCAGATGAAGCAGAGCTGGGCTGCTACTTCTTCTCTGGGGCTTTGCTTGCTGCACTTGGATAATAAAACAGTACTCCCAGAGTAAACCCCTCCCGCGTTTCCCTGAATGAAACGGACATTTAAGAAGGCAGTCATCATCACGCCAGCTCCCATCGCGGCCCTCTGAACGCAGCACGCCAGCGGCACTGCTGCACGGACCCCAAGGTAGAGGAAAGCATCTGAATGAAACGACTCTCTGAAGAAGTAAGGTTTTCATCTGAATTTATTCTCCAACAATTTTCCGTGCAACGGCAAAATGCGTTACACAGCTCGAAACAAATTCACGATGAAGTAAGACTCAGATGCAAACTCTTAGTGCCGGCGGGCAGATAACGTTACAGAGAAAGTTAAAGCGAACTTTGAGGGGGTAGGACAGATGCGTTAGTGTAATTGCACTTCAGCGGTTTTTGTTCCAAACTAATGTCTAATCGACTTAGAAATGGACTACATGGACTCAAATGAAGTACTAGTAAATTAAATTCACTTTGTTTGTATCCACAATTTTTGTAGTTTAGGGCTAATTAATTTGAACTCAATTTACGTCTAGACACCTGTCTCAGCATACTGGCCTTCAAGCATCTCATGTATTGAACAATGTATTGTATGTTCAATCCATGTATTGAACAACAGCACTGAACTGCTCACAGATTTGTCAAAATGTAACATTCACAGCTTATTATAGAATGACACATATTATTTCTTACAGCACTTAACGAGTAACCTCCTCTCTCAAGAAAAAGCTGCTCCTGAAAGAACATGACTGATTCAGTCCTATGACCTACCTAAACCCCTGTACTCTAGAGCCACTATGAACAAATGCATTTTTCTAAAACCAAGTTTGAAACTGCTACTACAGAAATGAAAACAAAATCTTCTTTTCATTATAGAATCCGACTGTGCGCTTAGTACGCACTTACATCTCCCATCTTATCACTAAACAGCATTTGCATCGATATCACAAATTAAAATCCATCATAACCTTACCTCAGTTGTCTCTGAAGAACAGAACCGAATTCCCCAAATGTGCAAAGTCAGTTTCCAGGACAAAACAAAACAAAACAAAAAAAAGAGGATCTGCTGTGTTTAGCACTAATTAACTTCCACTGTACAGCAGCTAAGGTGTGCAGACAGATTTTCGGGACCAAAAAAAGTCTTGCACTGGTCAGCTAGGATTTTTTTAAACTGGGAAATACTGAAGACACTTTGTTCTTCCTTGGACTGTCACACCGAGCCTAGCGCAGTCCAGTTACTTAAGTTAACTAAGAGGAGATCTGGTTAGTAAACAAGCTTGGCTCTGTCCAATGGCTTTCCACACCCTTCTGTTTATAGTTAGATGACTTGCATTCAGAGGTCACCCCATCAACAGCTCCTGTCTTTCAGTGGGTATCTAATGTGCTGCATTTATCCCAAGGCTCTTTTAATGAAACCACCTTCCTGGTCCCTGCTCGCCGGCTGTCGCTATGACACATCTGCTCCTTATTGTGCAAAGTCCTATTAAGTGTTAAAATATACAGAAAAGACGTACCTGGGCATATATTCTGCAAGTAATACGGATTTTTATGGGCGTGAACCTTGCCTGTGAATATTGACAAAATAAGGTCTTTTTAAAGATCAAAGAAAGAATTTTGCCGGCAACATTCATCTTGTGAGTAAAAGAAATTCAGGAGGAAGGAAGATGGATGCCATTGTTTGATCTGGACTTTAAAACTTTTACAAATACTCCCCCAAAGGATAACGCATGTGCCCGTGCCAGATAATATTTACTTGAATATGTTAACATGCTGGAAACAAGAGACGAGGAGTGTCCTCGAGCTCTGCTGCAAAATGACAGAGAGCCAAGAAAAACAAGGGTCAAGTGCCAGGACCCCAGCGCAAACACCAAGTCAATTCTGGGCTGAGAGAATAAGTGGAATTGATGGCTCTTACAAAACACAGTAAATACGCAGCAGCGTACAGACTCTTAGCTCTCAGTTTTTATGCATACAATGTGCCACTGGTTACAAAAGGTTTGCGATCCAACTGGCAATTGTTATTTTCTTCATATAGCATTGCAAACCAAAAGGACAAAGCCCCACCTTACTTTTCTTTACTCTACTGGAAATTACCCATCACAACAGACATATCTGAATTAACTATATCTTAAAATGGGAACAAGAACATGGTGGTTAGCATTTTTCTTCCCAAGTCCAAAGTCTCATAAAAATCAGAATGGAAAACAGTTTCTAAATTTCTACTGATACTTTTTTCCTTACTTAGCCATCGGGCAGCACTAGAATCTTCAGACTTGTTTCATGTGGAGACGTGAAACTGAAGATGGCACTCTCTCCCCATGCAAACACAAACTTGACTGCTGCTCAGAAATGCTCTTTGAGTGAAAGTTACACCTGCAGCACATTTTCGGCACCAGTTTTTGTCACCACTACAGCATCAAAATGACAGATAGCAGCTTGGCTCTGTTAAAGCTAATAAAACATGATTGATGAACTGGGCTAGAAAGCCATGTCAGTTCAGATTAGGTTATTTGTGCCATCATTTGACAGGTCCCACACTTTATTATTAGAATGGACTGTCAGGACTATAAGGGCCACTAATAAATACATCCATCCAAGTTCCCTGGTGCGTTTTTTTTTTTACTTAAACCTATTTATGAAGTTTAAGTACAAAAGTTTTTTTCATATGAAATCTCACTTAATTTTTACAAAATACTTGTGCTTAGGAATACAATATACTACCTTAAGCAGGTGCCTGTCAGCTGCTATTATCTCATGCACTGAAACCCAAGTAATCCTCATTTTACTGCATTATGTGGCATAATAAAGGCCCACCTCTTTGACAATGAAAACCCACTGGAGCATATATAAAGTGCCAGGGAGAGCATAATCAGCTTTCAGATGTTGTTTTTGACATAACCTTAACTGCTCAAACAACTAATAAGTCAGATGTGGAAGGTTGCTAATGCAAGATTGCTTGCAAGCAATTGGGTTTTTCACCACCGAAAAAAGGGAGACAAAGGGAAAAGCTATCACGTACAATGCTGCCAAGGGCAGACTGAAAGCCACGGGACATACAAGAACAGTGAGCTCTAAAGCTCAAATCCTTAGACACCGCTCAATGAACCGCAGAGAGTCTTCACAGTAGCAGATGAGGAACGAAATTTGTCTCTTCTTCTACCAGGCATCAGGCAGAGGAAAGGCAGCCTGGTTTTAGACTTCACAAGCAGTTAAGGAGCACGCCATCACCCCCTTTGCACACCTCTGTACGCAGGAGGTCTTCACTCAGCAGCTTCAAACCAGGGCAGACTCATTTGCCACCCCCTGCCACTGCTTCACATCTGTCCTCCTGCTTCTGCCACAGACCGACACGTCTCTGCTCACAAGAATGCAAGGACCAAAGAAACAACCATCAGCCTTCCTCCTCTTCCCAGTAAAACAAGAGGGTTTTATCGTTTCTCAGGCCTGAACACCTGGAGGCAAAGTACACTCCCAGACACTTTTAAAGGTGTTTATTGCTTAGTGGCGATAAAAAAAATTCTACGGCATAATTCTGTGTGCACAGCAGTAGTGTCAAGAGATGATCAGAGGAAATTATTACATCTACAGCACGAGCTCCTTTCTCAGGGGGAAATCACTGCCCCAGCATCCCTGTGACTGATGAACTACTTTGTCTGAAAACTGGGATTACCAAGGAGAAGGTGTTTTCTATGTATACATAAATCAGAAGTTTCTTAATGCCCTTTATTTACACCACCGTCCTAAGGACACAAATGTGACAGAAAGGAAGATAGCAGACATTAGGGAATAAAAATTGTACTCATCAGAGAAAATATGAAAGCATGAAATGTTAAATATTGTGAATTTCTCAATTAGTTCAGCAACCAAAAGTGTTTGGTTTGGGGCCACAGTAGTGAAAATTACTTCAGATGCTGTTTTTCCTGTTCTACGGTTTGCTTTATACGTTGTTGTTCACTGTTGGCCTGCAATACAGAGAATATCAAAGAAAAAAGAAAAAGAAATGCTTACCAACAGGCCTTCACATTTTAAGTATTGTCACAAACTAACAAACTATGCGGGACCACATAAGGTTATACCGACAGCTCTGCAGACTAATAAAAATAGCGGTGGAGGTATGAAAGATTTCTCTAGCTTTCTTTTTCCTTTTTCCTCTAGGTGGAGAAATTGGAGAGAAGGAAAATGCTCTATTTATATAAGCGGTAATCTTTTTTTAAGATACTAATGGGAACATGTGCTTCCCTTGAATGCATTTTTGCAGTTGCTGTTTTTTTACTATTCCTTTAGATTTCACCACATGACATGAAGTACTTCTCAAGGTACATTAGAGG
Organism: Charadrius vociferus; assembly: GCF_000708025.1. Lineage (NCBI taxonomy): Eukaryota > Metazoa > Chordata > Aves > Charadriiformes > Charadriidae > Charadrius > Charadrius vociferus. The sequence continues at coordinate 4,388,195 of NW_009647401.1, read as the reverse complement.
GAAGAACACACAATAGCAGCAGATTTTGTTGCTGTCGAGCACCCTTGTCTAATACATCCTGGGTGCCACATTTTGCATCAACAGGGTTTTTTAAGCAATACAGTGATAAAATGGACCCAAAAAAAAAAAAAAAAAGAGTGTAAGAAGTAGAGACACTTTGAGAAAGGACTGCCTGTGAGATTTTGGGCTGGTCAAGAGTTTCATAACTGGAGATCAAATTCAATGCCAAATAAATATTTTAGCGGACCCTGATCTTGCATTCAAAGAGGGTTTGAAGGTACTTTGATCAAGGGGACTGCGCCAGCCCCTGACTCTCCCCCCGGGGCCTCTCTGCGTTCCCCCGGCTGGCTGACCGGCTCTGGCAGGTCACAGCAGGCCCTGGGGGTATCAACCTTTATCCAGATAATGGATAATGGTATAATGGTGCTTCCAACCAACCCAGCTTTATCCAGATAATGGATAATGGTATAATGGTGCTTCCAACCAACCCAGCTTTGTCAAAAAACTAACTCACTCAACTGCTTTTACCTTTTTTTTGTTAGTTTGTCTTTTTAGTTACAAAACTGCCAGAAAGAACATATTCCCATATCTGAACTGCTCTGCTTTTTCAAGAAATTTAAATTAGATTTAAATTTACAAGCCCCTCTAAGATGGCTTGGCCGTCTTGTATTTTTTGATTTGTCTCTTTGTTTTCCCTGAGCTGTATCTGTGGCAATCCCTCAGACCTTATGGGAAGACAAACTATCCTTCGATTTCACCTCATGAGTGCCTCCCACCCACTCCATGGCTTGTCTGTAAAATCAAGGGAGAGAGACAAATCAAATCATCACTATTATCATACTTCCATCGATATGCAATACTGTATTTATTAGACTCTCCAGCCACCACTTAAGCTGTGTTATGTTCTGCCTGGGCACTCACCAGCGTGCAGCTCCTTAGAGGAAAGTCTGAGGTTTCAGCACAGTCCCCATCACCTTCCCTCTCCTCATTCCCCTCAGCCCTGCGAGAGATGCTTCTCCCATACAGAGAACAACAACAACAAAACAGCGGATGCCAGCTGGATTTCAGGACATGCCCTTTTTTTTTCATTACTGAAACTGCTACCAAAACCTAAAAGCTGTTTGATTAAACCTCAAAAAAAAAAAAAAAAATTAAAAACAGATGGAAGCTAGCTAAATTCCAAGTTCAAAGAAAAAAGTAGACATCTGAGTATATCAGAATTTCAAACGGCAATAACTGGAAAAGTTTATAAATATAAATAAGAATTACATGTTGCAAACATAAATTAATAACAGCAACAAACTATACATATTTACAAATCACATTCCTGAATGAGCTTTAAAACATCACAATTTTTTTAAAATGTTGAGGTCTTCTTAATTTACTTTACGATTTCTCAGCAGTTTATTTCCAGTTTATTTCTGCAGTCTTACATGGAACTCTGTAAAATGCAAGTATGTATCTTCATGCCCTTAACTTGAAATATGAAGCCTTTACCTTGAAATGTTAATGCCATAAAAACAATAAAATTGTCATGACCGGCAACACGGTATTTTCTGCCTCAACATCTCCATCTTGATTTCTTCCACTGGTTTCAATTAAATTTTCTCCAAAAAGTACTTATTTACATCTCACTTCTACCTGGCATTTTAAGTGTCTCTGATATTATTTCTGACTTAAAACAAAGAAAGAAATAAAATCATGAACTCTTCAAAATGCATGTCAAGTTCAAGGTACAAACTTTGTGAAAAGAGTTTTCATATAATTTCTCCTGAAGGGATGCTATCATTTAACACCTTATCTTTTGAAGGCATTCAAGGTAAAAATATTTTTTTCAAGTATTAAGTCAACCCCCCCACTAACTGTTACATGTTTTCATTACCACATTTTCTAGGGCTGCAATCAAGATGAGTGATGTGTCAGTGCTCAGTGCTGGTCACAAACATGATCTCAGCACTGAAAGCTTAATATCTAGTTTTTCTTATGGCTCTTGAGAGTCAAGTCTAGTATAATCTTCCAGGTTTATTTTATGACCAAATAAAAAGTTTATTTTAATAAGTACAGGAGAGAATTACAGTTATGCAAAAGTTGGAAAGGATTTTAAATTTTTGAAACAGACCTTGCAATCTGCAAGGGAAATAAGAGGTGGAACTGTTGGGAGTTTTTGACTTGAACTTCTCATCAGCAGACCGCATTTTCAATCATTTTAACCATTATGCATTCAAAGACACACAGTAAAACCGCTTGAGTATCTGACTGCTCTTAGCCAAGCCTCCTGCCCTAGGTAACATCCAGTCTGAATGAACCCAATGCTGTCCATTTATATATCTCATTTTTTTTTTCAGATGGGTACAACACTCTGATACCGAGCACTTGTTTTGGCTTTTTTTCTGCTTCTGCACCAGGACCAGCTCTACTCGCTCTTCCCCCTCCCTCAGTACACACGTGGCAACTTCGTTGTACATACTCAGAAACGATGGTTTGAGGAACGGCATGATACTTTTCTCATCTAAAACAAGGGCTCTATCCTTGCTTTAACTTAGTGTTTATTTTGAAAGCTGACTGGCACCTCCCTAATTACCATGGACCTCCTCATCAGAAAGCTAGAGCAATATCAAGCCCGAGACGAACCAAAGCAGGGATTCCTAAGCTGTGGTATGCAAACCACTTCAAGGCACTACTCTTGTGCTGGGGCAGGCCAAAGCGGGAGCAGCAGCAACAGATCCTGACCTTTCTGGGCACAGGGCTGGGACTCACACTATTTATTTGTGCCTGGAGCAAAGCCTCGCGCGGTAGGGGAAGTGCTTTTTGCACAAGGGAAAAGATGGTGTTTAGGTTCCCACTTGGGAGACATGGGAATTAAGGAATGGCTGACTCACCCTGAAAGAGATCATCCATATACGACTCTTTACTAGCAAAGAATCTCTTTTAGGCTATCACTTTAAGGGATTAACAAAACTGGCAGTTTAACTGAGGTCACCCCCCTTACTAAGACTGATAGGTAAGGATGTAAGAAAAATTCCATTGTCCCTTTTTTAAAATACAAATTTTCAAGCAACATGATAAATTTTATACATGCATTAAAAATAAACTGATGCAAATAAGAAATTACAAAAGAAAAAAGCAATTACAAAATTTGTAATTTTGTAATTGCCCATACAGTAACTCCCTTAAACAAAACTAAATTAAAAGCTCCGCTTGTCAGTGAATGAAGATTATCTTTCATAAATTTCGGGAAGCCAGCCACTTTATACAGAAATGGCTTTCACTCTATAAAAACCTTGAAAGGGAGCCTTAAGTAAAAATTAATGACATACACGAGTTTTATAGGATATTACAGTGAAAATTCTTGGGCTTCTCCCTGTCTGGTTATGGACAATTCAGGGAGATACCTAGCTTACCTGGGCCAGTTAACTTGGTCTTTACTGGAAACAGTTATTCTCAGACACTTATGAGACACTCTTAAAAATGTCCTTTAAAAATTTGGACAAAAAATAAATCAATAGATTACTTTTTTTAGTACAAAGGTTTTATAGCTCTTTCTGTACAATTACATTTCTGCTTAAAGTCACCAATAAAGAACCCATACTCTGAAAGTACTGCTGAGCCACACTAACTATTCATCTCTCAATCTTTTCATCTAAAGAGACTAACAGCTAGTTAACAAAACCCCTCAGATATCACACAGAAGTAAACATATTTTAGCCAGCTTTCCCCAAAAGTTATGGATGACACTGTAACTGTTAGGCAAGTTAGCATTCCATGTTTTTTAGGTGTGCATCTGTTACTAAAATCATTCCTTAGAAACCTAATTTATCATTAAATTTCTTATATGCTTTCTTGATTTGGGTGAGATCTCTGTCCTTTTTCCACAATGCTTACAAAAAAGCTTGTATCAAACATGGGACTGATAAATTTGTTCCTTTGAATGTGTATGTTCTTCTACTCATCAAAGGAGGACTTGCACGGAAGTCTCCATTTTTTCTTTTGTTGGTGTTGGCAGCTTTACCAGTGGGAATTACAAAGAATTTCGCAGCCTGGCAAAGGGAGGAAGTGACATCTCTATATCCCCAAATTATCCAGCTTTCAGCAGCTCGCTCCTTTTTCTGCTGTGCTACACTATAGGCTTTTATTCCTTTTTCCTCCAGTGACAGCTCACTGCTTAGCTAAAATACAATCCTCCCTCTCTGTAATTTTATTATATCCACCCTTTGCTTTAAGCTATTGCACCCTGGAGCCTAAGTTAAGTTTTTAGTCCTCTGCAACACAAAAAAAAAAATATAGGGGCATATTCTGTTCTCTAGAGCGTTCATCAATTTTGTGTGGAATGCACCACAATAATCAAGAGCAGAATGTGGTTTTTGGCTTCCACAGATAGTTTTGCCAAAATATCATTGTATTAAACTGATTGCTTACTCTACAAGCTTTTAAAAATTGTAGAACACCTTATAATTCTACCTTGCTTCATACGCAGGAGTCCTGCAGTATTTTTCAAACATACAGATTTACAATTGGAAATACAATGATATTAATGTCCACTTATGACAACACTCTCCTTTACTGCAGTGTGAATCTAAAACTATCCATGACACAGTAGCAAAATTTGGCCCTTGCTGTATTTTTTCCACCTAGTATCTTTATGCATAAAGAACGTTTTAATTCACTGCATCCGGTTTTCTTCTCATCACACTCGCAATTCCGCTACAGTCAATGGGGTTTCACTGTTGTAAGTGAGAACAAAATTTGGATCAGGATACAGATTTCAACACCACCCTACTCAAAAATATAGTGTTTCAGAGGTTTTACTGCAACTTCAAAGGTGGATCATCTTACGAGTGACTAGTGCTGGAGAGCAAACATCCTCCATCATCATAACCAATTTCTCAGCATAGGCACAAACTTTTGGAAGAATTACTTGATTTACAACGCAATCTCTATTTCTGGACACAAGTACAGAAATGCAGATAAGTTGCTTTTACATGCTATTTAGGTTTGCATATATAAATGAAGAATAAAATATCTGAAATCATAGTATTTCATAACATGATTCAGAACCCTTAATAAAAATCAGATTTCTGTCACTGTCATGAGACATTAGTTATAGAGTGATTCAAAATTGGTAAAAAAAAAAAAAGCCTACAGTGAAGTTTTTTTCTTGTATACCTATAAATTTATTTTCCTAACAGAGATCTCTTAAAAACTTACATTATGGCCTAAATAGGGAACTTTGTATTCTGCTTCTCCAACTGGGCTTGTCACCATTTCCAGTAACCAAACAGTACCTTTTCAAGACTGGGAATAAAATGTAGAAGCTTCAATGCTTTTTCTGTGGAGCAAGAAATGAACTGAAATACATACAAAATGAAAGAATTTGAAGAAAATCTGGTAACTTTTTCAGGTGAACAAAATCTCTTTCTGAACTGGGAACGAAGCACCAAACCCTAATGGAATACAGACAAAAAAACATTAATGGCATTTCCTTGTAGCACGCCAAAGTGATTTTTCTCAGCTTTGAAGGTAATGTGGTGATTCTGGTCATTGGCCCTAGAAAATATGTACACTTTTTTCTTCTCTCTCAGACAGAAACAACCATGTTTTGGTAACTTTTAGAATACAAGAAAGTGTTTTGGAGATACACATCTGAGCAAGGTATTTCTGTCAAAATATTGGTTTCTATGCCAATAAGAGTATTCAACATAACCTATTAAAAAGCATATGCATGTGCTTATTTCTTCACATATGACTTGTTTCACTGGCTTTAATAAGATTATTCACAGTGTGCAGTTAGGTATATGTGTAAATCACCATACGAATGGAACCTGAATGGAAATACTGTTGTAGAGTTTCTGCCAAGTATTTCACGTCTTTTCTCTTTTCCAGATTTGTAATACTTACTGTTTTCAACAAAAAAAAAAAGACATCACACCTTAATATGTGCAATTAGAAATGAGACTTACTCCTCATACATATTTCTAGAAATCTACAAACACCTTGAGATATTACTAAAAAATTATATAGTGCATGAAAATACTGCTTCAGCAATTTTAAACAATTCAAGCACACCTATAGTTATTCCAATTGAATCCACTATAAATATCTTCAGCTTTAGCAAGAGTTCAAGGGAATATTAGAAAATACTAAGGAATATTTTAAATATGTTGAGGTTCACAGCAGAGAGAGGAAATATGCAAGCTGGTAACTAAAATATCTAGCTATAATAAAGGACCACTATTTCGCTATAAGAAAAATTGTATTACAGATTCAGAGTGCATGGCATTACTGATTGGCAAAGCCATGTATTCAAGGTTTCAGCCGATTTAGCCTCAAAACAATCACATCTGGACAACTTGTACCCCATTACTAATGTAAATGCAGTTCTGCTTTCTGTCCCTGCTGTGAGCGCCCGTAAGCTATATTTAAAGCACTGAGGGATAAAAGGAAGTTTCAAACAACCTCCCAAGTGTATTTTAAAATATTAAATAAATGCCTGGTTGTGCCTGTGCAGAAGGGCAGGGTAGAAAGTCACAAGTGAAGTCTCTTTCTGACAGGAGCACCTGTTTGAGAGGGGAGCAGAGGCAATTGGCAGTAGAAGAGGGAATAGTTTGGGTTTTTTTTTTTTCCCCAGTGAATGCTGCACTCCAGAGCTGGCTGAGAGCTCAGTTTAGAAAACATCAACCATGGTATCTCTGCCTTCAGTCTCCATTACGAATTAGATTACCAGATTAGATATTTGGGTTATACAGGATACAGTGACGTATTTGTGAAAGTGGACATTACTGATGTTTTGAAAAGTAGATGCACGAGACCCCCACTGTCCCATGAAGTTATGGAACAAGCTGCCAGGACAGGGATTTCCATCTTACCTCTACACTCTATGGATTTGTTGGTGCGTGAAATACACATATTTATACCTGACCAAAATAACACTACTTAATATTTGTGGACGGTCTTATTTTTCATGAAATAATCTTAGTCATACAAAACCTAAGCTTTTAGCCTCCCTGTTCTCTAGTGGCAATGAATTCCAAATCTTTATTATGTGTTGGTAGAAAAATATTCCTTTTATTAGTTTGAAATATATTTCAATTTCTCTTAATACTCCCTAAATTGCAGCACTTGACTTACAGTCTCTATCCTAGGCATTATTGCATATGCATTACTGCACTCATCTGTCAACTATATTTGTCACAGTCCATAAAGGAGGGTTGGGTTTTTTAATGTCTTTATTAATTTCCATTTCCCATATCTGAATCCCGTAATTCTTCCAAATCCACAGCAGGTTGAGCAAACAGAACTGAACCCAGAGTGTGGATTTCCCTCCCTCTGTGCCTTCCTCCTGTGGCAGTACATAAAGATTGGGATAGACTCGACTCAAAACTAACCACTGGGTAAACTTAATGTAGATTTTGTGTGAGGTCATTTATGCTGACCTCTAGAGTACCAAAACTCTTACCTATCTAAGCAGGGAAGGAGGGTGGCCGGGCAGAGGGGTCTACTCACTTTTTAGGGAACTGCAATACAACTCTACTCCACCATTCTTTCTGAATAATTAATAATAAAGACTAACAGCCCACTTCAGAGAGCACACCAGTCCTGAGACTCTTCCAGCACGTGACCCAGCAAACCAAGACCTGATTCGCTGTTGCAGAGGCCACAGGTCTTCATGAGCTGACTTCTAGCTTGGGCTCCTCAATGGGGAGTTGCAATTTGGTGGGATGAACCTGAATTTTGGTTCACTAAATACCTACATAAATTTAGATGCCTGAAGCAGTGGTACAAACTCTCCTTTTTTATATATATTTAAACAGACAAAGAATTTTGTAGTGTAATCAAAGATTTTGCTTGAGTGAAAAAGAAATGCCACACTGGGAATCTTGAGGCTGATCCTTTAGTTTTTAGTTAAAGAAAATCTAAACTTCTGTTTTCTATAATAAGATTTGCCTTATAGACAAAAAGGGAGTGACGACCACAGATTACTAGGTTAGTTTTGCAGCTCAGAGGGACACATTGTCTCAGAGCTGGTTATTGGAAAAAGAACACAAATAGGACCTGGAGGCACACCAAGTTTAAGAATAAACTAAGCAGCTCAAAGAGGAATTCTGGGGGGGGACAAATAGCTTGAAACAGCTACTATTTCAATGAAATGTAGGAAATCAAATATAAAAATGAACTGACAGACTGTTTCAGAAGAACATGTGTGAATGAACAATTAACCTTGAGCATTTGGAAGACATTAGTTAATGTCTTCCATTTGACACTGTGTTAAAAGATCATATAGCTACTGCATGAAACAAACTCTGTATCTTGCTTTTCCTGCGTCTTTATCACATGAACTTCTTTAGCTTACCAGCAGAGATAAAGATGAAATCAGGGGGCCTTAAAGCTGAAGACAGAAGATGGAGTTTTTCATTATGTCTCTATTTTCATGATAAAATACTACACAGATTCTTAGACTTCTGGGGTTCAAAAAATAAGCTGAGGAGTTGTTCTGCAAAATTAAGTTAAACAGAGACCATTTTCTGAAGGTTAGAGAGGAGTTTCAGATAGGTAATTCAACTCAAAGGGAATTAAAAACAAGAATGAATATAAGTGGGAGCTGTGATAATAGTAAAAAGGCAGAAAATAGAAATTACAAGATCCTTAGAATTTACCCAGGAATTTGGGCACTAAGTCATGCAGGTTTTTGAAAGTTCAGTTTCAAAGACAGAGTATTCAGAGTCACTGATTGCACTGATTGGGTTAAGTAGAAGGAGATACAATTAATTTCATCCACATAAACAAACTGGTAATGTGACTAAAAGAAATAGCGATCAAATATTTCAACAAAATACAATGAAAATTCACTAATCATTATGACATGCAACCTGTCTCCCAGAAGCATCTTTCAGATTTTGTCTTGATGTTTAAGTTGTACAAGGTTTGAAAGTTACTAAGTTATGAAGAGCTGATTAATGAGCTGATGCGTGTGATTCAGTGCCTCTCCAGCTTTAAGAAGATGGTCTGAAAGTCTACCAGGGTAAGCCTGAAAATTGTGCTGAGGAGGAAAGGAGGCCTGATATCACTCATGCAAACCATCCAAAGGGGTGGTGAATACAGCTATCTTTCTACGAGATTGTCTTGCTACAGACACAGCCAGTTCCTTTAAAGTGCTATTATAGTATCTAGAAAGACTAGCACAAATAAATAAAGGTACCAAAACATTCCAAAAGATTTGTGTCCATCACATGGAAAACTGTCAGGGAAGCTACATGCTAAAGGATATGTATTTTCCACTATTTAAATAATTGGTATTCATTGTTTGTTTAAAACTTACATATTTTTTAAGCGTTTTTAAATGGTATTTGTAATTACACCATTCTATACTAACACCAAAATTTTCTAGAATTATTGAGTGAATAGGATTTTTTTTCTAAATACTGCTCTTGAGTCATTATTAAATGTATAACAAGAACTTCTATTTTAATCTCAGACATATATAGGAAGAAAAACTTATAACTCAAGATTAAAAAGTAAACTACAGTATCTTCACATACCAAAGACGTCATTGTTTTATAATATATAATGGATAAAATGTTGACAATTTTTTTTCAGATAAATATTTTTTTTACTTGCACAGAAATTAGTTTTCCTAGAAACTGTAAGTTTTAGTTTTCTTATCAAGAGAAATAATTTTTTTTTTACCTCTAATGCAAAGGAATTCAATTAAGATATGCAAAAGCAGGAAATTTTCTCTTTTCTAATCCATATAACACATAAAACAATAGAAACTGAGCTTTACTGGTTAAACTAATTTTTTAAGGTTTCTGGTACACAGAACTTCAAAGGTGGCTACACAAGAAGAAACCTAATTCTCGATTCAAACTCATTTTTTCAGAGGTCAGCAATTAATTTCATTTATAAAATCTGAAAATTCTTCTGTATACCTTTCAACACCTTTATGTATCCAGACAGCTTTGAAAATCTCTCCCAATGTGATGACTTGTTCACTTAGTAACTGGTTTTAATCATTTTCTTGTATAACATCCTTCAGATTGGCATGCAAATATTTTTGTTATGTATTCAACCTATTTAAGGCTGTTTTGTTTCAATAAAAGAGATTAAATTTTGGTTTTCTGCATTTGGGTGGAATTTTGATTTGTATCCAAAATGCAGGCTGAGCTCAACAATGAGTTCAAATTTAAATTTCTACAAAGTAACAAATGTGGTATCCCTATTTTAACAAAATATAAACAGATTCAGAAGTTGAGTAAACCCATAAAATTACTTAAAAAAATCACTTGTTTCCTAAATGCTTGTTTTTCAGGTGTCATGCAAGACAAGTCCACATTGCATGGTTTTACTGTCAATGACAAGGTTTCTAAAGAAAAAATAATTTTAAAATACTCATAAAAAGCAAGATAGAATTTTTTTTTTTCTGATGGGTGGTTCAAATCATGGTTCTAATTGGTGTTTTAAATCACTTAGACTTAAACCAGACAACCCTGGGAAGTAGAATGACTTGAATGAATTATAAGAAGTCTTAAACAAGAGCAAGATGACTATTAGACTGGAAGTCTGAAGTTTCACCACTGAAATGAAGAGCAGGTCTACCACAGCTCTCACAGGCCAGTCCCAGAATGCTCTGAACAGTTATGGGCATGTTCCTCCTTGCTAGCTTGATTTTTAGTCTCAACTCTTGGGATGGCAGAACAGGCCTTAAGACTGAAATGAGTGAACCTGGAATCATAAAATAAGTAAATTTATATCCGCAGTAGATTGTAGATTACATCTTTATATGTATTATCTCTGAATTTGAATTGTTAAATATGTTTGAGTTTATAAAGGTGTTGCTGATACACTGAATGTTCAGGAGAGAGGATAAACAGGTAATGCAAATAAAAGGAGCATGCATTAATAAGTTAGTTATCCACTCCTATAGTAACTTACACCTTCTTCTGGCTCTTTGGTATGTAAATTAAAGTGATCGAAACCAATTTACATTCACATGTATACATCAGAAAGTGGGTGGAAATCTAGATTGGCTGAACTTACAAATTCCAATTTCTTGGCAAGTTAGATATCTCACCTAAAATCTCCTTATCCATTTATACATTAGGAAATGTGGACAAACCAATTATGGAACAGCCATAGACCCAATGAGATCAAAAGCAGATCAATATGCAAGGGCGATAAGCCTAATGAAAACATGGTTTTAAATGGCATATTTTATACTCAGCAGGAGCCAAGCAGGACTTTGGAACATGGAAAAAAGTATACAGGGACAAGTCCAAATGCACAGGGCCTACGTCCACCTACAAACTTCGGGGAGCAGACACTTCTTAGCAGTTAAGGAAAGGCTAAGTTAATGGCCTGAGGGTTGTTTTGACTTTGAGCCAAGGCAATTAAGGGACCGCACAATATTTTGCCTGCCCTGCCCAAGAAGACTACCAGAATGTTCTACAGTGCTGCGCTCTTCCAAGTAGATCACGTCCAACTGGCCAAGGTTTAATTTTGCAACTTAACAATGATATTAAACATTTGTCCAGATCTCAGTATGTGCTTGAAGAAAGAATGGGATGGAGTGTTAAATATATAAAGACTAGCCAGTATTACCCTCAAATCTGTCATCTATTGAATGCATCTGGGAGAAGCTGGACAGAAAATTAAAACCCTTAAAATAAATCCACAGATCACTGAAATCTTGCAATAATTCTCCCCGAAAGCTAGAAATGACATTGGATCGGCAGACAACTTTGCAAGCACATACACACCCCAGTGTGGGTGCACACCCACCCTCAAAAACAGACTTCCCAACATCTGCCAAGCCACCATGCCAGAAGTGAGTTTGCTCTTTTCTGACGGGATAATATTATTTTTATGTGCAGCTGTTGAACAAAATATTCTCCATACCCCTTGGATAATAAATCCTTTGAACACATCTAAGTGTGTGTGTGTGCATGTGTGAAGCAGTGACTCTTCTTTGAATGTTTCCAGCCTGCATTATAATACTCAGCTTGTTCCAAAGCCTACAGCAGTTACTTGGAAGACTCCTCTAAGCGTCAGTGCGTTTTGGATCAGCTCCTGGAGAACAAAGCCAACTTGAAGTTTCATTGCAATGCACAGATGTACGTAGGAACCCATCAAATACATAATAAACAACCTGGCTGCTAACACACAGTGGAACATCCTGCCTTTTAACAGAACACAGTGACACAGGAGCTGACTGGCCAGCACCGGAGAGGTTACAGCACTGAGCTCAGTGGCTCAAAACCACGTGAAATGTGCCCCACCAGTAAGGCACAAGGTATTCTGTTCGGAAGCACATGCAGAACCCAAATGAATACACCCTGTGCTAGCAGAGTGGGTCACACTGCATTCCTAGAACGTGTGATCTCCCAGCAGCCTGCACTATGCTCAAAGAGCTTCTCAGATATGATCCAAGTTAACATAAACTTTTCTACGGCCAACAATTCATCTTTATTTTCTAACCAAACCTCAGACAGCAGGAAGTTACTATGAGATGCAGAAACCAAGATATTCATTTCTGCGAAAGACAAAAGGGGAAGCACCAACACCTTTTGTTTTGGTATTAGAGCTACATATGACCGTACTGCAGCAAATGGGTGCTTGGCCATTTGCAAGTCTTTGCTTAAGAACATAAGACAATCTGTTCAAGATAATAAAAAAATGCATTGAGCCCAATACAGCACCTTCAGCAGATACTGAAAATGTGTAAGAACAGTGAAATCACATAGTGATACTTGACCAAACGACTCTCCAACCCTGCAGCAGTTGTTGGACTACATTAGCTGAGGGACACCAACCAGTAGACTTCATTAGCTAATAGTGGGATCTTTAAATGTTAACCTTTTTGTCTGTTATTTAAAAAAAACCAACACAACAAAGAGTTATGTTTCTTCCTTGATGTCATCCAGTCCCTTTTGACTGTTTCATTCCTTATTTCCTATCTTCTAACCAGAACTTTATCCATGTGAGAACCTAGCCTCTCCTCCCAAGCCTGCTGAATTTTGAATGTCCTCAAAAGTGTTCCATGCAGAACACTACCACATGCCTTTTGGAAATGTATGAAGAGCTGATCAGCCAGATCTCCATCTCTTCAGAGAATTCTAAAACAACAGTGAGGCATGAGAACCCTTTACTGTCTTGCTTACCATTGCATAAAAGAGGAATTGGGGGTGGGGGGGGGTGGGGGCTAAGAGGCTAAGATCCTTAGTGAATGAAAAGTTCATTTTGAATTATGTATACCAAGCAGATCTATATAGCCACATATACTGAAAAATTAGTAAGATTATGATACATCACATTTCAATCTTCTGATTCTCGTAAAAAACAATAGAAAGGAAACGTATCAAGAAAAGGACCTTGACTACAGCCCATGATGGCTGCAGAAGAAGGAATTCCCTTAACTTAGAGAGAGGGGTCTGTTCACGTGCTTTCTCATTCCCTCATCTAATGAGGCCCAAACATGGGCTGTGCTATCAGGCCAACATGCTAATGGTAGCCTACAAAAACTTCATTCATTCAGGAACTCCTGTTTGTGGCGGGTTGTTACTGATACTCCTCCACATCAACAGCTCTTGTTCTAACTTTGGTGTTATAATTCCAGTATCTGAAAGGCACCTACAAGAAAGCTGGAGAGGGACTTTTTACTAGGGCATGTAGTGATAGGATGAGGGGGAATGGCTTCAAACTGGAAGAGGGTAGATTTAGATTAGATATTTAATTAGAATAGATATTAGGAAAAAAATTTTCACTATGAGGGTGGTGAGACACTGGAACAGGTTGCCCAGAGAAGTCGTGGAGGCCCCATCCCTGGAATTGTTTGAGGCCAGGCTGGATGGGGCTTTGAGCACCCTGATCTAGTGGGAGGTGGCCCTGCCTATGGCAGGGGGGTTGGAACTGGATGATCTTTAAGGTCCCTTCCAACTTAAACTATTCTATGATTCTTTCTGAAGTAAAATGATTTTTCAACAATAAATAATGAAGGGAAAACAAATATTCATGGAAGGCTGGAAATAAAACAAACGACCATTCCTTCAAAAGAAATACAGATGGCAGGTAATGTGCACAGCACAGGAAGTCAAAGAAATAATCACTCTGTGAGCAGCAAATAATCAGCTCTGGCCTTGTGGAACCAGTCTGCATTTGGCAAGTGAGAGCACAGTGGCATTATGCTTGTTAATGAAGGTAAAGGCAAAAGGGCTCACTCCACCTGTAAGACAATCATGACAAGGCTCACGGAGAGTTTGTGGCTGGTATCCATAGGGATCGTTTCTCCTATGCCAGCCATGCCCCAGATTTCTGTTATGGCATGCAACAAAAGACCTTATAAACAGCACTCATAATACAAACACTAATGCAATCCACATGAAGGTGGACATTACAGCAAAACATGGGAGAAGCTGATCATGTGTGAGCACGTGTATGCATTGGTGTGAGAGCACAGACTAGCCCAAAGCCTTGCACATTTTGGGCACAGCCTCAATAAATTATACCTACATTACTTACCTCTAAAATATACTTATGAACATTAGCTACTGGTGATGAAAACAAAGCCAGAATTTATTTCTGGACTAATGAAGGTCACTGGTTATATAATGACTGAATCAAATGAAATATTAAAACTTCGCCAGTTACTCATAAATAGAAACAGGACTAATATTCTGCCTTAAAGTTTGAAACAGAAACCAAACTCAACAAAATAGAGATCATGATAGCACAAAAAAACCCTACTACAGCTTCATCAAAAGCACTGCTCTTCTAAAGTAGGTCCTTTCTTAGAAACAGAGCAGAGACAGCTTCCATTTATTATTTATGGTGCCTTGTGCCCATGTCAGCTCCTGATTAATAATTAAAATTAATCTCATTAAGGGAGATTTCATTACAGGATAATTTAATTAAATGATGAATTGGCTCCCAGATGTCACCATTTGTGCCATCTTTTAAAAGATGCTGCTGATGACACAGATTTACAAGGTTTTAGTTCTAACCTGAAAAGCCATATTATTTAACAGATTTATAGCAGTTTTTCACAAGCAAGGCACACAACCTGAAATATAATTCAGATAAGATGAGACAGGCACTTCCAAGTATAAACAGAGCTTTATGTGTGTCTGTGTATGGCAGGAGGAAGATGAGAAGGTCAGCTTCAAATTTGTTTAAAAGAACTCCAACACCGATACTTATGAGGATCCTACATATCGGTATTTTAAGCAACTTCTTCCTCGTAGCACAAAGTGGCTGAGACAGCTGCAAAAAAAAATATTTCAGATAGGTTTTACAGAAAATCACTTAGAATTTCCAAATTCAGTATCTCAAACCTTAAAAGAACCAGAGGAGACAGATGAATGAAAAGTGAAGAAATGTCACTGGCAGCACAAGAAGATGAACCTGGCTGTACCATACTTCCCACTACCCTTTTCATACTGCTATGCAAGTTTTCTCTTGCTAGTTAACTAAAAAAACCACAGCGGAATATCAGCCACTAGTGAATCAGCACAGTTAGAATGGGCCAGAAAGAAAGAGCTAATTAGGGTGTTTCATAAGCCATAGAGCAAACACAACAAAGAGCAGAGAGGAAGCCAAGTAGTGACATAAAATACTGTGACAAAGAGGCTCAAAACAGTGGAAAAGCATTTTCTCTAATATTTCTCCAGCGTACCATATCTTACAGTGACAGGTTACATTCCACAAAACCTCACTGACCATTTTAAAAGACTTCAGCACAAGGAAAAATGAAAAAAGTATGAAGCTGAATTACAGAAGTGCACCATGCCAATATGCGCATTTGTGGGCTAATGGTGCTATTTTTAGGCCGCTGCATTTGCCTGAGGCATGACCAGCAGTCTGCTCTTGATCTGCTGCATATTACTGCTTTCCCTAAACACAGTTTAGTGGACAAAAAGCACCACAAATATTGAAGTTCATGATCACCAAATGATACTTGAATGTATCAGACAGAGGGAAGAAGGCATAGCCAAAGTCCCCACTTCAAGCAGTATTCTGTTCATACCAGAGACTTCTCCAAATAAACATGCAAGTTCTCCATCGGTATGGAAAAGTTTTGGTACTGATACTTTTGATTAAAGTAATACAAAAACACCGAGAATACTTTGAATGTTGAAGCTGCACCTGACCCATTCAGACCATCCAAACTCTGCCACAGGACCAATGTTAACAAAGCCCTCAGTGGAAAGAAGGTCATAGAATCCCAGAGTCATAGAACTGTCTAGGTTGGAAGGGACCTTTAAGATCATCAAGTCCAACCATCAACCTAACACTGCCAAGTCCACCACTAAACCATGTCTCTAAGCACCAATGCTACCCTGGAGTACCTCCAGGGACTCCACCACTTCCCTGGGCAGCCTGTTCCGATGCTTAACAGCCCTTTCTGTGAAGAAGTTTTTCTTAATATCCTATCTAAACTGACCCTGGCATAACTTGAGGCCATTTCCTCTTGTCCTATTGCCTGTTACTAGGAAGAAGAGGTCGACAACCCCTCCCCCCCCAACCTCCTTTCACGTAGTTGTAGAGAGCGGTTAGGTCTCCCCTCAGCCTCCTTTTCTCCAGGCTAAACAACCCCCGTTTCCTCAGCTGCGCCTCATAAGATTTGCTCTCCAGACCTCTCACTGTCTTCATTGCCCTTCTCTGGGCATATTCCAGCACCTCAATGTCTTTCTTGTAGTGTAGGGTCCAAAACTGAACTCAGTACTGGAGGTGGGGCCTTACCAGTGCAGAGTACGGGGGGACAATCACTTCCCTAGTCCTGCTCACCACACTATTCCTGACACAGGCCAGGATGCCGCTGGCCTTCTTGGCCACATGGGCACACTGCTGGCTCATATTCAGCCGGCTGTCAACCAACATATCCAGGAGCTTTTCTGCTGGTCAGCTTTCCAGCCACTCCTCCCCAAGTCTGTAGCGTTGCATGGGGTGGTTGTGACTCAAGTGCAGGACCCGGCACTTGGCTTTGTTTAACCTCATACCATTGGCCTCGGCCCATCGATCCAGCCTTTCCAGATCCCTCTGTAGAGCCTTCCTACCCTCAAGCAGGTTGACACTCCTGCCTAACTTAGTGTTGTCTGCAAACTTAGTGAGGGTGTGTTCGATCCCTTCGTCCAGGTCATTGATAAAGATATTAAAGAGAACAGGCCCCAGTACCAAGCCCTGAGGAACACCACTTGTGACCAGCCACCAACTGGATTTAACTCCATTCACCACCACTCTCTGGGCACAGCCATCCAACCAGTTTTTTACCCAGCGAAAAGTATGTCCATCCAAGCCATGAGCAGCCAGTTTCTCCAGGAGAGTGCTGTAGAAAACAGTGTCGACGGCTTTACTGAAGTCCAGGTAAACAACATCCACAGCTATTCCCTCATCCACTAAGCAGGTCACTTTGTCATAGACAGAGATCATGTTTGTCAAGCAGGACCTGCCTTTCATGAACCCATGCTGACTGGGCCTGATCACCTGAGTGTCCTGCATGTGTAATGACACTCAGGATGATCTATTCCATAACCTTCCCAGGCACCAAGGTCAGGCTGACAGGCCTGTAGTTTCCTGGATCCTCCTTCCAGCCCTTCTTGTGGATGGGCGTCACATTTGCTAACCTCCAGTCAACTGGGACCTGCCCGGTTAGGCAGGACTGCTGAAAAATGATGGAAAGTGGCTTGATGAGCACTTCAGCCGCCAAGATCATTGCTCCTGTTTCTGTTTGGTAACAAGTGAGGTAGCACTCACTTATGGGTGATAAATCTGGTGGCGTTTTGATCACCAGATAATCTTACTGAACAGCTAGCAGTGTAACCAACCAGGTACCAAGGGCTAAATCAAGATCAGAAGTAGGATTTAGAAATAAGTACTATGATCCAAGGGCTGGAGCACCTCTCCTATGAGGAGAGGCTGAGAGAGTTGGGGCTGTTCAGCCTGGAGAAGAGAAGGCTCCGGGGAGATCTTAGTGCGGCCTTCCAGTACCTAAAGGGGGCCTACAGGAGAGCTGGGAAGGACTTTTTACTAGGTCATGTAGTGATAAGACGAGGAGGAATGGCTTTAAACTGGAAGAGGGTAGGTTTAGATTAAACATTAGGAAGAAGTTTTTTCATTTTGAGGGTGGTAAGGCACTGGAACAGGTTGTCCAGAGAGGTTGTTGAAGCCCCATCCCTGGAGTTGTTCAAGGCCAGGCTGGACGCGGCCTTGGGCAACCTGGTCTAGTTGGAGGTGTCCCTGCCCATGGCAGGGAGGGTGGAACTCGATGATCTTTAAGGGCCTTTCCAACCTAAACCATTCTATGATTCTATGATTCCATTATCTTGAGCCCTAATTTACTTTTTGGTGTCCACATACAATACATAGAAGGAGAAAGGCAATGCCAAAGAAGTCAAGATGCTGTAATCGTCTACCCGGTGGGAAATGCTGAGCAGACAAAATGGGTTTGATGGATAACCTGCTATTTACCAGTTAGATCAGCGATCCACCACTCTGTGGCCTGGCTTCTCAACTGCGAGCCACCTGGCCCAGTTAGTTGGTCTAGGTAAGAGCAGCCTTTCTTGTTTATTACTGGGAGCGTCTACTCCAATAAAAAGAGTAAAGGGATGGCTTGCGATAGATGTATATGTATTTAAGTTCTCAGCCTGTCTGATATGCAGCAAGAAATTTAACATAAAGGGTGCTCAATTCCCATGTCCCAGAGGAATGAATAAAACACACAGGTAGACATATACAGACGTACCCCCACAAACACCTCAACTCCCTACGTCCCATGAAGTTATACAAGACTTTACTGTTAGAAACTTAGGGCTGAGGACAATATGCAAAAGTTTGGCAGGTTCCTAGAGTGAGACTGGAGTAGCACATGTTAACATCTAAAATTGCGCTCCTCAAAACCCCTGCTTATTAGCTGTAATTCCTCTTGACATTGTATGTCTGCTTCTGCATAAAGCCAGAAATGTCTTATATTGAAACACTGACAACTCATCTCTTGTTTTATCTCCACTGAGCATCATGGAATGGTGCATCTATGGTGTTCTTGCAAATATCACAGATTTTGCTTTGCTGCTTATACAAACTGTAGAAAATATGTAACTGCTGCTTTTTTTTTTTAAAAAAAAAAAAGTAAATGACTATATTACTGTGCAATTTAGGAAACTGCTTATATATAATATTCATAGAATATCTATATGAATTTTTAAAGCATTCATATATAATTTATTTTTTAATACTACAGAAATAAACACCTTTTTTCTACAAATCTGTTCTAACCCTCTCTTACCATCTGCAAAATGTCAGTTCTTCAACACCATATGACTAGGCTTCCAGCAACAAACTACTACAACAAACTACTACCTGAAATGTGAAAGACAGAAAGTCACTGTTTATTCTTGTCAGTCCCATGGTTCCACTGCACGTTGTAACATCCTTTTTTCTCAGAGCTACATTTTAATTATCATGAAGCATTGGTTTCATTTACATATTTAAGTTATTTAATAGCTCATAATAAAAAAAAATATTTTGCAATGAGTTTAGAACAGCTATACTTTAGGTATGTGTATATATATATACACACACTTTAAGTGATGATTCAACACTATTTCCATGCATATAAGCCATGGTTTATCACAAAACTCTGATTTATCAGCAGTGCTGGTTATACATATCTGCAGGAAGAAACTTGAAACTCCTTTCCCTAATGTCTTACCTGCCTCTGATCCCTCCTCTTCAACAGACAGGGAAGGGGGCAGGAGTTTGAGGAATATTCATCTTTTTCAATAGCTGCTTTTGCTCTGCTCCCAAATATGTGCACATGATCTGAAAAATTATAGTCAAAGAGCTAACTGGTTTATATCCTTTTGAAAGCGATGTGGGCTATGTGGGTAAAAACGTACAATGTTATGCTGTAATTCAAGATTTGAGTATAATATAGACGCTACATTCTTTCATTGCTTTTCTATCTTGATCTGTGATTAACCTGATCTAGTTGAAGATGTCCCTGCTCATTGCAGGGGAGGTTGGACTAGATGACCTTGAAAGGTTCCTTCCAACCCAAACTATTTATGATTCTGATTCTATGATGTCTGGGGAAACTACAACCCTGAATGATATACTAAAAAGTAACATGCTATTTTAATGTTATTAGGCAAAATTTCCAAAAAGCAAGCCTCCACACTTAAAATCCTTCATCAAGATTGCCATGTTTTTTGTAACCCATCACATTTTCAGCAGTGTAATATGTACCTCCTTATCAAAATTAGAATTTCTCTGCTGAAAAAACTACCCACAAAAAAACGGACAAGAAGTCAGATATGTTCTTATTTTCTGGAATTGCATGGCTCTATTCCTCTGCAAAATGAGAGGGGGAAAATACCGCTCTTAACTGTTCTTACGTTTTTAATATTTTTATTGACAATTTTATTAGTAGTTTTATAGAAAAAACATAAAATATAATTTTCTGGGATTTCCCCTGCCATTTACCTTGTGGGATTTACCCCACCGGTTAAAGCTGCTGCTTAGTGTCTCCAGTTTCCCACTCTAGCTACCTTTCCACACATCTTACCAGGTGGGGCTCAACATCATGCTTCCAGTCTTTTAACTAGCACAGACACCACTGTGTATTCCTACTTCGCATGCCTGCATGGTGCAGACATGCCCAGTCCTTTAATGACGTAACCTTCCCCGACGAAATATAATTCCAAGGAGGGAAAAAAAAAAAGGCAAAACAAAACTGACATTTTGGGTTGACAGCAAACCCAGACAGAAAAAAAAAAACCCATCTATTACAGAGCAGTTGAAAATAAAGGTATATATATAGAACACATAGATTAGTGATTTTCTACATCTTACTGTTGCCTTTAACATAATATACTAGTGAGCAGACTAAATGCTATTCTTCTCTTTCTTAAAGAAGCCTTTAGCAAACTTCTTTTTTACTCGCCAGACTACACACCCTCTGGCTTTCCTGAGGCATAGTAGGCAAAAGAAATCGAAATGTGATGTATAGTTGGGTGCTCAGTGCTACATCTTCCTATTTTCTTGAAGAATTACAGAGTGTCCCCTCTGGTCATATAACACCATCACCTCATACTAAGCTGAAAAGATGTTTTGAGGCATTATTGTGGAGTTTTAAACACAATGATACTTATACTCCAACTTAACTGCCATACAGGTAGGGGAAAATGCATTAATCCCATTGATTTGAGCATGCATATACTAATGTGGGTTTTGCCTACCATCTCTAGAACTGTGTACTGGTGGTTTAAGAGAGCAGCAATTACTAATTTAGTGAATTCTACTACTATTCTGGATCAAAATGGATGTACATCATTAGTGTAACTGTGTGTCAGAAATTATGCTCTGGTCACTAAACTAAGGTGGAGAAGGGCTGATTTTGCTTTCCCCCACACGTACCTCCTTCACTCTTGATTCTGTCTATACTTGTGTTTTTCTGATGGAAAAGTCTTCTCTGCCAAGTAGTGAATACAACTGAACATATGCAGAAAGTATGCAAAGACACAGGGAAAAGATCTAGAGAGCGCACAGCTACCCTGCCTTCACACAGACAAATGCAATTACTGCTGTCAGTTGCACAGAAACCATTTTATACTAATAGGAGAAAAATCAGAAGGAAGAGAGATGCCACATCTTAGTGGTTAGATACCTGAGTGGTTTCTTGGACCAGTCAGAAGAGGACAACAAGAGCTGATGTAGTAATCAGGTTGCTTTACCTGAATCAAGTTGCTCTGTTACTCATTCCCTGCCCTCATCCCTTTTGAAGCAGGAGAGCAATGCTCACAAGTGACGTCAAACAATGCTCTTAGAGAAATGAGACATACGGCTCTTTTCTACCAGTTTACTGCTAGACCCATGAACTCGAAAGGACAGAGGTGGAAGGGGAAGAACAAAAGGACTGGAGCAGGAAGGGGAAGTGTTTGCTTCTGTACTTTTGCCCTGGGCTCTCAAACCTCTGTCCATTTAAAAAAGAATAGGTTATTTCCCCTATGTTAGGAGCTTTCCATCTGCTAAGGACATTGATTATAATTGCTTTTGATTGGCTTCCTGGAACTAATTTTATTTTACACTATTTATAGTTGTGGGAACACCACTAAAAAACAGACTGGCTTCTTATTGATCTAGCTTTGAATGACTTTCCTGAAGTTTATCAATTCAGCAAATAAATTAAATTCTCTTAGCACAAATTATAACCTTATATAATTGTACAAATCACCTTGATTCATTAGCAGGCCAAGAAGTTAATAGATATTTACTAGTTTTGACCTTTCATCTTACAGGCAGAACATACCCCAGCATCTATGGGATAAAAAGTGAAACAATAATACATTGACACTTTGATGTAATTATTTTCCCCTCAAAATACACTTTCTCTTCCATCCATTGAATAATAAAACCAGCATTTTCATCAATAGTATTTCTGTTACTTATTCAGCAATGTTCTACAAAGGATCTAAAAACTTAATTATTAGTGAAGAGTTGGAAGTATGTTAGGATGACATTGATAATCCAAAGACTTAAAAAATAAGGATGCATATTTTTATTTCAGAATCTTATAGTAAAATGTATGCTGCCAAAAATATGTGCTACTTTGTAAGGGTGAACTTACAGAACAGTAAGCCTGAACATTTAATTCAAGAACCACTACAGTTCTTTGTGAAGTTTTTTTCCTAAAAATGTGGTTTTCAGTTAGGTTCTTTCCAACAAGCCCTTGCCAGTTTTACAGGAGTTAGGTGAATGGGTAAGGCTTTTCCCATTTTTTGCTCAGCTGGGAACTTAGGCACTGCTTCTCCATTACCACAGTCCAATTCTAAAGCTACTTTAATTCTTAATGCCTTAATCACTTGTGCTTATTAAATTATTTAAAATGTGCTCTGAACAACAAAGAAAAGAAGGATCTTCCTTTGCAGCTAATGAAGCAAAGGAAAGTTCTGGTTTCGCAGAACCTGAAGGGTTGAATGGGCAGCTGAGGAAAGATGCCCATGAAAGTTTTGTTTTATGCCTTTTGCCTTATTTTTCTACTTACAGAAGAGGGAAATAAAAAAAGGGTGAAATAGCAGCAGCAGGGTTGCCATCTCGTTATAAATTTCTTCCCAACAGGAAATCATTCTTTTTCCTCATTCTGTTCATTCGTAATGTCTCATGATCATCTTCATATTCAGTAATTCTTGCGCTTCGAGATGCAGGTTACAAAACCGAGGCGACTGCTCCAGTTTCATCACAGCACCATATGCCCAAAACGTTGTATAGGGAATATGCATCTTCTCTATAGTTATCTCCTCATGAAAAGCTGCAAAACTTTGAAAAAGTTGAAAAGCAGCAGGTAGAAATATCATGAAAAGGGAGGAATGAAAGCCCTTTCTTTGGTACCAGGTACAGAAGCTACCAAACAGTGGTGTCTGGCAAGGGACAAATGGAAATATGAAAAGAAAGGGTCAGTGACTACATACGGGTTGTACATGGGCATGGCAGGCAACTGGTGATTGTGTTAACCCTTTGAACAACCTGTTCTCCACAGGGTCGGAAAGCAGTGTCCAAACCCCTACGTTAACAGCTGCTAACTAGGGGGAGGATAAACACCACCTTTCCAGCCAAAAATATTCTCTAATGAGACTAAGCACAGAGATGGTACCGTTCAACCAGCAAATACTACCAGCCTTCACAGAGAACGTCTCGTGTCATCACACAGAACACAGGGGTCTGGGGGTGGGTTTTTGGTCACTCTCCTTTTTATAATCTTCCCTTCTGTTGACAGGCTAAGTTCCTCTCCTAAAAGAATTGCTTTCGCAAGGCTTATGAATAATTAAGCATTCCTCAAGAAAAAAGAAAAAAACAAGCCTACAATATTAAGGTGTGTCTGTCTGAGCAATGCAATAGTTAAAAAGGCTATTAACTATGCAACCAAAAGACAATTTGGAAGAAATTGTACAACTATGAAATGAGCATGACCACAGAAGACCACAGAACAGCTTTAAAAAACAAAAAAGTTAAATGACTTCACCAAAATAGAAAGCTAACTTTTTTCCACTCATCCAAAGATCCTTTTTGAGATATTTTGTAATATTTTATTACATTGCCAAGTATAAAGAATATTTTGTGTTTCATGAATACAGAGACAAAGCTTCTTGATTCCTGTGTGGTTTTTCTACTAAATACTCAACAGAGACCTCAAAGGAAACACTGGAACCTACCAGAATTCTCAGAAGTGACAAATAACATGCAAACTGCAGTTTATGTTATTTGAATAACCTCCCAAAACTAGACACCAAACAAATCTTGAAACGTATTTGAATTTTATGTATATACAACTACTTAGGTGCGGTAAATATAATAAAATTTGTGATTTTGTGATTTGTGACCTTTTTTTTTCCCTTAGTAGAAAGGCAACAACACTAAATCAGCAATACATTATTACTACACATTATAGAAATTATCAAGGGTGAAATCAAATTTATTGCAGCTGTAACACTTCCAAAAGTGAACAGGAATCTGAGTCTGTGCCAAAGAACACACTTTGGGCAGTCGATCACATGATCTTCAAAATAACTAAATTAATTTTGTTGTAAAAATAAAAACTAAACCCCACTAAATATCAAAACCAAAGGGTACGAAAGTGATTTCCAGACCAAGAAGAAGGCTTTCTTTAATTTCTTTAACAGCTGCCATGGCATCTAGCTTTTCAACATGAAACGCAAATATACTTTCTATCAATTATAACCTGTATTTATTCAAAACAAAGGGATTTAAGTGATGAATACCATAAATATAAAGCCTGATTCAGCTCACAGATGAATGCACCTTATCAAAAACTGAAATCATCTAGAGCAGTAGCAGACTTCCAGAAAGCAGGAATAGCAGAAAAAAACTAGTTTGTCTTCTAATATCCACCCCCAGAATGTCCCAGGTGGGAGATTACAGCCCACATACCAGTTACTCTTATGGGCCCCAATTCAGAAAAGCATACCTATTCAGGAAAGCACTTAATTAAGCACATGCTTATATGCTTTTCTGAATCAGGTCCATGGTACCATAGGAAATGGGTATAACAGACATAAAATGCATGAGTAGAAGTAACTGAGAACTTAGCTCCATAGCACAAACTTTCATTTACGTACTTTTGTATTTTTAAGATATGATGCACTGCTTAAAACATAGCACAGCGAAGCATACTCAACTGCAAAATGCAGCGTGGCCGAAAGGAGACCTGAGTATAACCATATCCCAGGACCCATTCCATATCTCACATGCCTAGTCCTCTTCCAAAAGTGCTGCAAAAGGTGCAGAGTATTCTTTTTTCGCGTTATTTTATTTTCCGGCAGATGGGCAGCTTCAGGCATATTGATATAATGGGAATAAGTGGCAGGTGGCCAAAGAGCTGTTTGTCACAGTGGTTTGGACCAACTGATGCATACCTAGTTAGAGTTAACAAAAACAGGGAGGCAGGGAAAGAAAGAACTCTGTATGTGTTAATCACACACAGGAAAGATGACTTCAAGAAGGTCATTCCTTCTTTTTAACTAGCAGCATTGCAGAGCAAAAACTCTGTATTTTCCCTTCTATTCAAAAGCACTCTCTATGAGAAATCCCAAGCTGAAAAAGACGATGGCCACCAGCAAGCAAGGCTGCCCAGCGGCTGCTTTGAGCCAAGCAGGATGCTGACTGAGGGCACACATGGGCCAGATGGATTAAGAGCCACCGGCAAGGACTGAAAAATGCTGCGTTTTGATATGCTGTCATATCTGCATGTGATTACCAGCCAGCAGGAAAACCCCACGGTCTGCACTGGAGAAAATCAAGCCTAGGAATGATAATTATGCATGTGTGTGGGAATATCAGACCCTGTATTTGGTTTCAAATAACTGTTTTGCTAAAAAAAGTTACCTTTTTCACACAGTTCACATTGATTTTCTTTCACTTAAAAAATAATACTAAGCTGAATGAAAGCACATAATAGTAGAACCATTCAGAACATTACACTGAGAACCACAAAGTTTAAAATTATTCTGCTGCCCATAAGAGCTTTGAACAAAGAAATAAAGGCTAGATTTGCAATCTCCCTCACTGCAAGATAACTATAATTTTAATATAGGAAAATTAAATAAAAAGCTGCAGTTTCATTCCTTGGCATTTTTTATTAACACTAGAAATCAGCAGAAACTTTAGTAAGTGCTGGCTACTCTGAACTTTGGATTTAGCAGACCAGAAGCTACACAAACTCTCACAACATTACTAATGTATTTTGCAGTCAGCCAATCTGTCAAAATGCAGAGGTTTCTGTATAATTCAATTATAGAGTTAGTAAACATAATTCCATGAAATAATCTTGAAAGCTAAAATAGCCAGGCTAATGAGATATTATTTTCTACTTACACTTACAAAAATGTCACATCACGCAGTTAAATCAAGGAATAGTTTTCGAACAGGCAGCATTCATAAACTGAGAACCTATTGGTAAACGCAACCCTATGTAACAGAAAGGTATATATAACCTGAGTGTACTAACAGTGCTGCAGAGGAATTTCAGGGAGGGAAGCAAGGTTCTTTTCAAGTCACAGCAACATTACAAATAAGTAGGACAAAAATAGCAGAGGTCAGCAAATTTTGCATACCAATTAATGCATTGCTACCATAGACTGACTGTTTCCAAAGGTTTTAATTTTCATCGTGTGACAATCATTGAAGCATCTTTAAAGCACCGTGTATCAAATCACAAACCCATGCAATCATACAGCGGTTTCTTTACTATCTGCTTTTATTGTGCTGAATAAGGATGCAGGAGTTATTCTTCTTTGAGTATGAAGACCAAATACTCTATCAGGCGTTTTTTCTTTCTGCAAAACCCATCACCTCCTATAGGCATACTAATTACTATAGGCATACTAATTACACTGCAGAAGCTGGGTTGGATTTTATATTTTCTGCATGATTCTCTTTAACTCAGTCTTTGTTTTTCTCTTAATAGCCAAAAATACATATATAGCAGGAATTTACAGATATGTGCTGAGCACACACACTCACCCCCTTAACAACTCAAATAAGAATAATCAAATCTCCAAAAATTTGCCGGATTTTCTCTCATACTTAGACTGAATTTGCTCAAATGGCAAACATTTCCAGTATGAACTACAAAGCACCAGTACATAAAATGCACACACCTGTTAATCCCACTGCATAATATAGTGGAGGGTCTGTAGGGTTTGGTTTGGTTACCGTGTATTTGGTTTCTTTGTTTACTGTTGTTTGGGAGGCCAAGAATTTTCTGTTGAATTAGCAGATGTTTACTGGTTTATGAAAATTCAATATTTAAAACATTAACAAATTTCAGTATTTAGACAGTGACTTTTTTGCTGGAGATGTAACAGGTGTTTAAACTGATTATAAAAAAAATATCTTCAAACCATTTCTACTAAATCTTATACATTAAAATATTTACACTGACAGCAAGTGTGAAAAGCGTATTTCTTCACATGATACGGGGAGATTTTAATTCTCAAACCAGCTCTTCCTTTGCATACAAGCAAACAAGGTTAACTTAAATGTAAATGGAGCAGACGACCCCAAGAAAGGGCAGGATCCACTGTAAAACTATGGTGGTCCTAATTTTAATCTAGGATTTCTTTCCTTTAAAGAGAGTTTGCAAATTACTAAAGTCCCAGGCAAGCAATAACTCTTAAGCCAAAAACTAATACTGGTCTTAGGCATTTAGTCTGCTATTCAATATATACAGTAATAACATTTTAATAAAGATGACTAAAACTATTCAAAAGAATCTAGTGTCATATTAATGGGGGAGGTCTTTAACTGATGGTAGAAAATTGTATTTAATATTTCTTTCTAAAACCACACAATCATTTCAAATGGTATATATTGCATTATAAGTATGATAGTTCTAAATTCTAGAAGTTTAATGATTTAAAATGTACAATACCATATTAGGCAGTGCAAAATAGTTCATAATATATGGCCAATTATATACGTAATGATGGCCACCGTTGTCACAACCAGAAGACCTCTGCTGGCATAATAGCAGTTATGCTTCCCACTTAATACCTGTTCCCACCTAAATGTTTGTTTTGCTCTTATTCAAAACATGTAAAGACTTAGTAGTTTATCCACAATTATAAAAAGAGGGGACTGTACATTTGAATAAAATCCAAGTCTTTACAGTATCTAAATATTGTCAAAATTCAAGGACTTGCTTCTTTATGAGGACAGAAAATGAATGTCATGATCTACTGGAATTATACTATAAATCTCTTCATAGTAAGACAGATATTGGAGGTTTTTCAAAATGTACCGACTGGAGACAGGATCCAGGATATGCAGGCGTACAATGAGACTACTAATGAACCTTAGACTGCTATTCATCATAAACTAGATTCTGGAAAAATTTTTGCCTTCTCCCAAAAGATTTACTTCAAGCAAATTATTTATTTCAAGCAAAGTGAGCTTGTACTGAATGAAAAAAAAAGAAAAAAAAAAAGAAAAAACACAACATCCCAAATAGCCTAAATGCATTACTAAAGAAATTCAATTTTTTTCTTCTACGTACATGCTTCTATTCTATTCTCTTAAGGCAGATGGGGATAGAAAGACGGTTGGCTGGAGTAGACACAGTATTTCGCACGTTTTCTTGTTATATCACCTACAACAGAACGCTTTAATGCTTTACATTTCTCTGAACCAAAAACGTATGTCCCCTTTGTTACACATCACTTGTATGGGTACTGGGTAAAGCAAGCACAGCGGTTACCTCTTGTGTTCTAGTACATTCTGCTATTAAAATACTGCCTAAGTAATACCTTCCTTCAAGCAATTAAGAGAAGTACAATAAACACAAAAAAGCTGAAGGATGATTGCAAGCCCACATAGCATCTACCAAGTTATGTATCCTTTCAGTGGAAAACAGTGCCAAATACTACACACCGTGTAATACCTTTATTACACTTTATTACAATTTTAGCATTAACTTTTTATTAATGCAGAATAGTCTTGTCAGCTCCAGAAACAAGAGAATGATTTGTCTTATCTTTTTCTTTCCATTTGGAAGGCAGCTACAGTTTCTCTTTATTTCTAAGATGAATCTTGTCTTCATTTCCCCCCTTTAATCTGACATCATTAAGTTTATGACTTACAGGGCAGTATAACCTCACAGTATGTACGATATGATGTCAAATGGGAAACCAAGTTCCAGTGGAGCTGAAGAATGTCAAACTCACAAGCATACCTTAGTTTTGACCTGGATAATTGACTCATTGGGTTTCTCTAATTTAGAGGCATTTTCTTCTGGGAAAGTAGAAAAGTTGCACAAGCAAACTTACCAGGTGACGTTACTAACATTTATAGATAAGAAGACAGCTTAGTCTTTTCCCCCACCTGGACTGAGCTTACTGTAGACCAAGAAATAGAAGACAATGGCAGAAATATGTTTATGCTCTTCGCATAACAGTAACCTCTTCACGTAGCCAAATGCAAAGGCCTCATCTCTGTAGCAGTAGTTATAACAGAGAGGAGATTACTGCAGAGATTTTCATCACTATCATAAAAAATATTATTATTACAGACAGATTTACACACAAAGCTTTGCTGCCTGCTTTGTACTGTGGCATCTGCTAAAGACCATTTTCCAAACTCAGACTTCAAGGGAAACTATATACACTCCCCTGAGAGAGAGGGGTCTTACAAACTACAAGGAAGGATAGAAAACAAAAATTTAAAACAAAGCAGCTGGAGATATTCCCTGCAAAGTCTAATATGCCTGTGCCCCTAACGAGCTTCAATACTTCTGTAATGGTCTGATTGTCTGAGATAAATATTTGTTAATATTAAGCTCTAAAGCCACCACTGAGCAGCAGCGGAATAGTAGGGCCTGATTCTACCATTCTCTCCCACCAACCAGTAGTAAAGGATGGCTGAATACTGGGAACAGACCAGATTAGCTCCAAATATCAGAGGATGTTCCATGAACCTGCCCTAGACAACATGTATTTCATTTTTCCAGTAGTACTCAGTCATGGCATGTTGATGTTTTGTTACAGCAGCAGCACTGAAAAGTATAAAACATGAAAGGTAAACTCAGTTGCTTAGAGAAACCAACAGCCAAAGAGCGGTGTCTGAACAATTTGACTGTATTATTCACCCCAGCAGGCAGCCATGCTGCATTGCACATTCCTACATTATTGTATATACTTTGTGAAAGTATCCTCACAATCGTCATTTACACATTTTGTTATTCTTTTCCCCCATGGATGCTATTTTCCATCTTTTGCTCTCTTTCAACATTAAAAATTTGCACAAAAACCACCCATAACCTATACATTCCTTTGTATACTCTCCATCAAAAATTTCCTCAGTGAAAATATAAATCTTTCAAAAGAACTGAGCAAGGTATTAAAGATAGTATGAGTATTGTATGTTAAATAAAATAGAGAAAAGGGTTCACCGTTCACCTATCTAACTTAGCCATGTTCTATGTCTCAGTGTAATTCATGAAGAAACAAGACTGTGTCTCAACAGTACAGTGTACAGAATATTTGTCATACACAAATGGGGGTATGGACACTTTACACACCTCCTGCATGTTTTGAAAAATATTCCACATAAAACTGTCAATGTTAGTGTCATTCTTCTGCACTTCAGATGTTGTTTCTGACCTATCCGCTGCAATCCTTCTCTTTCGAGGAATTAACATGTGCCATTGCTATTACAGCCTTGCGACAAAAGAGAAGGTGAGAAAAAGTTACAGCAATTCAAAGCTGTCATAGTATTTCAGTAAAATAAACAACATTGTGGATGTTTTCCTTTTTAGCTAAGAGTTACAGGAGAGCCTAGCCTAGAAAGAATTTTAGTATTACCATGCTTAAGCAGTGATGGCTCCGGTTAAATCCTTCCAGTCCAAGAGGCCAGGTAACTAGCGCTGCATAGAAAGGAAATCATGCAAAACATGCACAGCCAAAACTCACAAAATGAGTCTCTTCATTGGAACAATAGCTTAAAATATTATGTATGAAGGAAACCAAACTTTACTGTATTTTCTTCCCCTCACTACCCAGGGAATGGTTCAACTGGAAGAAGACAAAGTCTGCAGGAAGAATACTGGCTACTACTAACAGCAATAAAGTTTCAAACTCCAGAAAGGGAAATGTCCACTTCCATAGAATAATAAAGTGGAGATTTCCAGTGGAGTTTATCAGCTGTGTTGTTTTTTTCTTTCTTTCTTTTATTTTTCCTTTTCCTGACTTTTATGGTGTATTCATTGTAGATGATGTTTTTAAAAATACACTCTTGATTGTGAATGTTGATACTTTCTTCTTCTTCTGAAATTATGCTAGCATCGAGTATGATTTTTGAACACTGCGAAGCACTCAGCTGAAAATTTCAGATGTTTTGAAATACTGCATCGTTTCTGGTTAGACACTGCATCCCATATTCACTAAAGGCCTCAAAAGTGTCCCTTGAGACTGCTGGAAATTGGAGGAGAACAGTTAGTAGGTCAGCTCCTGCTCTTAGGACATGCCAGATGGGTTTCTGTAACTGGTGATTTTAAAGCAACCACGCTCCAGCCCTTTTACAACCAGCTGCCATCCTTCCTCTTCAATGCACGTCATGTCACGTGAACCCAGACAGCAAAGAATAGAGCACTGTCCCTGCGATAATTACAGTTATTCGTTAGTCCCACACTCTTACAGGTAAACTGGGTGAATTTTTCAGCATGATTTGCAGATCTGCAATCACGTCAGCACTAACCAAGTATTATTGCAAGGTCAGTTATAAATGGAAGTACATTTAGACATAAAATTTTACAGAGGTCTTTTTGCTGCACAGTAGGTTCTTCATCAACATGAGAAATTCATTCATCCCTGAAGGAATATATAACACAAGCTTGCTAACCATTATAGTCTGCTTTTTAACATTATGTATTTTAGCATGTAGACTGCACCAAGACTTCCTTGTTTGACAAAATATACAATTGCCCATACACCACAGAAGATGAAAGTAGCAATTAGTACAATCTAAACATACCTATTTTTCTCCTTTTTTAAGTGCTCACATAAGCTCTTTGCACAGAAGCTCTGCTTGACACCCTACGGATAGGCTTTCAACAACTGGTGAATTTTATAGCTGCGTGACACAAGTAATTATGTTGGGATCAGGCTCTATATACATATTCAATTTTGGTAGACACTAAAAAGAAACATGAACAGGTTAACTAGAGCTGCATGGCTACAGAATGTGTAAAACACCATATATTCTAAATAATTCTAAATCTTCTTATGTCAATACATAGGCATTTATATAAAAACATAAAGCAGGTCTGTAGACATTCCAGATCTATCAACTGCAGACAAGTAAGTCACTTCTTCAAACCTGCAGGATGTCCTGTTAAGCAATTCTTACTTATCATATCTCAACACCAGGATTTTCAACAGAACTCTTTATAAGGTTAATGTCCAAAACAGAAGACGTCTAACAGCATCAAAAAAGCAGCTGAAGTGTACCATTATTATTGTAATACATCTGCTACCACAGGCATATCCTAAAATACAGTTTAAATTACATGAACTTAGAGGTTTTCAGTAAATAGTTCAGGACAAGAATCTCAAAATGTTAGCTAATTCTACCCCATTTAAATTGAAATTACATATTATTTTAACCTGGAAAGTTCAGGCCAATGTTGACTCTTAAGGAAAATCTTATCAGTCTGTTTGCTTTCATCAAAATTAAGTACTATTGAACTCTACTACTAACAAGAAAGAACTGAAGAGTTTATGAATGATCAACCAATGATGCATCACGTAACTGCCCTTGGTCTTACAAAGACTATTTCCTTTACTGCCAGTTTTACTTTGCAGTTATCTCCAGATTAAATTTAGCATCTTGCAAGAAAAATGTAAAATTTTCCTTCAATTAATTAAACTCTGGCTTCCTTGACTTAAAAGCAAGTCATGCACAAAACTCAGTACGGTATCAACTCCTTTAAGTCCAATGATTTTCACATGTGATGCCCTGAAAAGTATGGTTTAAATCATCATTTACTACATTTATTAATAAACACACAAATGCATTCCATTTGAAATAATAAACTGATGACATGAGGCCCCTTCAAAGCTATGGGAAAAGGGGATAGAATTAGTTTCATTTTTATGAATCTTCTAGGTACTGGTGCCACATTACAGAGGCTACAGGTTAATCCTTACTTATATAATGAAGTACTCAAAAACCATGAAAACTGGTTGATGAAAAACCTCAAAGTTATTTAACTTGGGCAATGAATTTGAGAACATGATAGACAAGCAGCTAGATAACAGACTAAAGAGCAGAATGTCCAAGTATTTGTAGCCCATCAAAGCTCTAGCACCACTACAACTACACAGAAGAGACTGTACCGAGAAAGAAATAAGCACATACAGCTCCTTCTAGGTACTGGTGCCACATTACAGATTAAGATTAATTTTAAGATTATTTAACATAAACTGAATATGTGAATGTGCTAATGACTGGCACTTGAGATTCGTCTAATTAATTAATCGCTTGAAAAGTAGATAATAGATACGTAATGGAAGATGATAGCCAGTAGCTCAATGTATGATTTAGTGTACAAGAAACCGATTAAACGTATATAAAGGTAAACTGTGGTTGGATTCAAGCTGCCTAACAGTTAGACCCCTGCAGAGAGGAACTGACTGACAGTACACAGCATTACCTCTTGCTATCTGCTGTACTTCCCTGAGAACAGAGACTCCTGTGTCCAATGCAGTGAAGGCCAAGTGAACATAGTTCCTGAAATAAGTGAGATTAAAAGCACCACAGAACAGCCTACAGCAACTAGTAGGTAAGCAAGTGGAGCTCAAATGCTATAATGGGTCAGGGTCCCTCCAGACCACTACCTGCCAGGTTGTTTAAATAAATGCAATTAATAGTGGTTGATGTAAAACACACGATAACAAGATAACTAACTCCATTAAGTATAGAACACATTGTTCTGTCTGATGATAAAACCTGCTGAAAGGATGGAAATAGTCTGCAGATTTCATTGCAGAATTATTTTAATTTCACTGTTTCAAAAATCATCATACTACCAAGTTTACTTCATATCTAAAATAAAACAAGCTAAAAAGGGGAGAGGCAATAACAGCCCATTCCACTCAAATGAATGCCTGAACTGCTGGGAAGCAACATGCTGCACTCAAGGCACAGGCTACTGGAAGAATTTTAAGTACAGTGAGAATCTTTCAATGGGTGGAAAAAAGAGCAAGCAGAGATTTTTCTAACTGCCCGAGAGCCACTGCAAGGTTCACCATTTAGTGAACAAGCTCTTTTCTGCGCATAATCCTATCTGGGCTGATAACTGCACAAATCCGATTTACACAGACTCAGTAAAAAGAATTCCTAAAAATTGTTTAAATACACTTTACTCACTGCTGACTTCTGAACTACAATCATAGTGTGACTTTTTTAAAGAAGGAATTTAGTATCTACACTGCTGCGTCCAGCAACATGAGGTTCCCAAGCTGACGGTGTTTACTATGTAAATCTAAAATATGCTCAGGTGGCACCTGAAGGCATCTCAATACAAAGCCATGAGCAGTCCCCACAGGGAAGATGACTGTGTGACAAACTGAAACTTGCAAACCTGTGCTAATTTTTTAACAGCATTGCTAACTGAAATGAGAAAAACATTCTTTTTCATTTCAGAAATGTGAGGTTTACTTTAACTTCTTCCCTTGTATACTTTGACTGAATCACATAAACAAAAATTTCACGTGGCCCAGAGGCAAAGACTAAAAATTTAAAGCCAAACACTGTTTCACAGAATCAGGAACGACTAAAGATTTGCACTATAAAAGATTTATTTCATGACAGAAATCCCATTAGTCACTGCTTCCAAGAAAAAAAAAAACAACCAAAAAAAAAAACCCCACAATAAAAGCCCAACCAAAACCGACAATTCCTAAAAAGCAAAAATCAGGCTCAATTAACATTAATTCTTCTATATTTAACCTAAGATTCAGATTTAATACTTCAGCTCCATATTGCTTTATCAAGTTATATCCTACATGCCTCGAAAATTCTATGTCCAGTATTTTCCAGACCGGAGCCTGTGGTGGCTGAGGATGGGAGGGAGAGCAAGAGAAGGAACCAAAGAGGCGTTAAGGATCAAAGTGCACCTTTCTTCCCAGTCCTCTGAATCAGAGACACTCTCTCAAGTACCTTCCTTGTACCTCACCCGCTAGTGGGATGTAGAGCAAAGAGCATACTGAAAATAAAGCTGAGAATGCCAACCTGCACACACCTGAGCTTAGCAATAAGCTCCAGCAGGATGCCTGAGGGATCCCAAGGAGAAAACCACCGTGTTTAGTCCCCACTTTGAAATCTGTTTCGCAGCAGATGCTGTTCCTTTTGATACTACCGAATTCAGCAGGTGTTTTCACAGGGAAAAAAGTAAAACCCACACATATTCTCCATTAGTACTAAAAAGGCATGTCAATTGGCACTGGAAAGTAGCATCTTAGAATTTTTTTTCAGGATTTGGTCGGGAAAGCCACACAGCATAGTGAGCACACTACAACTATTACATTGGCAATACATATATAGTACCATAATATGTTCGGCCTTGTTATGCTGCTATTTTTATTCATCTTAAAGAATTAAAAAAATATATTGTAATGTTGCTATTTACTGTAAAGATTTGGTTTTTCCAGTGCATACCAGTGCACAGGCATCCTCTGGGACAAGTTCTGCCTTGAGTTATATTATGACAAAACTATTTCCATTCACTGTAGCCATAGCATTTCAACACTTTTAACTTTTCCTCCTTTAAGCTGCTAGAGATTTAACCTAATATAAAAGAGGACACGGATGTGACTGTGGTTTAATGCGTCTGCATGTGCTCAATGTGTTTAAGACATATGAAATGAGATTCTTCATCTAGTGTCATTTTATTGTTTAAGAATGTAACACTTCTCCCTGTCATTCTTCTCTTTTTTTAACAGCAGTTGACTTGCAAGTCAACCGCTCAGATACTGAGGCAGAGCGCAGAGAAAAGTTACTACAGGGAGAAGAAAGAAACCATGACCGTTATATGATGCTGAACAAATATTAGCCATAGCCACAAATCATTCAGAAGTATTTGCTAATAAAATATTTCTGAAATAATTGCTTTTATTTTTTACTGTATTTCCAAGTCTTTTCCAGAAAAGTATTTAAGCACATGCCTAACTTATAGCACATGAGAAATCCCATTGATTTCAGTGGGCTTAATCACATCCCTTAAGTCCCGCACATTCTTCAGCACACTGCTGCATCTGGACTTTTTGCAATAATCAAATGAAAATAAACCAAATATATGTTCAGTGTAATCCATATTTTTCATGTGAAAATGTAGACATAGTCATTTAATAGAAATAAAAGCACCAGGCTTTCAGCCTTACAAAATGAAAAGGCTGGAGAAGACTGATTTGCCGTCATATTGTCAAATATTTTGTGTGCATTACAAAACTCTGACTGCTTCTACTGAAGAAGAAAGTAATTCTGGACATGTTAATATCATCTGGACACTGTCAAAATCAGAAGCCTAAGCTGATGTACAATCACTGTCACAAGGAAATTATTATATTTTCATTTTGCATTCATCAATAGGACCAACATGGACATCCTTGGAAATGTTGTGAGTAATTCTAAGTTAAAATACAATATTGAAATCAATTAAAAGTATAGCATTTATAAATTTGGCATTTTAAATGCTTGAGCAAGTATCATATCTTACAAGCAAAACCCATCTGCAGAGCTTGAAATGTGTCTGTCAGATTTTGATGATTTAATATAAAGAAGAGGGAGGCAATATAATATAGGAGAGCCAATACCTTTTATTAGACTGGGTCATATAGTCCAAGTCTTATGTATACATGCATGTACAGAAACCTTTTCTTAGGTGAATAAACCCTTGTTGAAATTCCAGAGGTCTAAGTTGGCCCAGGTTTCAGGCCCTGAAAATAAAATTTTGTGCCTGCAAGTTTTTTCCATATTTTTCCTAGTGGTATTATTTGTTATAATATAGTAGAAGTTGCCTCTGATATTCCTATAGCATCAGAGCTATAACATCACTATTAATGTAGAATTCCATGCTCCAGGAACCCTAGAGCCCTCTGTGCAGAAGACGGTATCTATCTTGAGGAAAGTTCATGTAGCTAATGGAAGTAGCAATTTTTCCAAGCAGTTTTATCCCTAAAATTCCAGTTTGGGGCCTCTCTGGGGCCACGAATACCAGTCATAACAAACTATATAGTAGCTATGTGTCAGTCCTTGTCAGCGCTCCAAGGACAGGATGAGACAACAGAACATACTTCTTTTATTGGTTTCCCTTGTTATTAAACACAGCCCATACAATGCCTTTTCATTTAAACCTCTAATACTGACTTGGTAGCATCTTCCAGGAGGCAGGTAGAGAGCTGAACCAGAGGAGATGTGACAGTGCTGATGACAGGAATGTTTCTGTTTGTTTGCCAACCCCTCTTCTCACCTTGTCTTGCAAGGTTACAAGCCATGAGTGTCATTCTGTCATATTCTCTTGGACACTTTTTTTGAAGAGTTTGCCTATTTAGCTTTTGAAGAAAAGTGCTTTCAAATCACACTTTTAATTAATTCAGAAAGAAAGGCACAATTCTATTATGTGTGCGTCAACAGTGAACATTTGTGTATTTAACCAGTGCCAAACTGTATTTCTCCAATCATATGCAACTCATACGAAACACGAATCAGCTCAGTTTATTCTGCGTGCCAAAATGTATTATCTGCTTCTGAGTTTTGTCTTATTTGGTCTGTCCCATTTGGTAAATGGGAAAAATAAAACACAGACACAAGCACTAATGTAGTTTGGAAAAAAGCACCTTCAAATTTAGCACTGGTGGATTACAGTATAGAAATGACAGAATGCTGAAGTGGTAGAGGGCAACATAATTAGAAAAACAGTATTTATGTGTTCGCAGATGTTGTTACGCCACATGTAAAGGTCTTGCAGCAGGGAGAGAACAACAGTGAACAAATTTGTGGGAGTGTGAAAAGTTCAGCCCTGTCAACTTTCTATACTTCCCTATTAGATCACAGACAATGAATTATGGTATTACATTTTATTCTTGATCCACTGTAATTCAAAGTGGGTGATAATTTTGGATCATCTGCGGCAAACCATCTGTCTGTACCAATTTCTGTGTCTATAGAAAGGGAGTAATAAAATACCTAAGCAACTCCCAAAAATGCTCTGAGATATACCTTGGAAAAGACAAGCTCATTTTCTTTTACTTTAACTGACTTCAAGTTGCAGCATTTTTCTTCAATTATTGTTTTTAGTTAAAAGCAAATAATCACTGATTAAGGGAACTATTTTTTGCTTGCTAAACCCATAATTTCTTCAGAAGGTACTCACTGATATTTAATGTAGTTCATTGCTTTCATTGCAGTGAAATATGTGTGCGTACTGCCAGCATTTCATGAGCAGGAGGTAGACCAGGTAACTTCCAGGCGTCTCTTACAACCAACATCGCTAATTTGACAAGATGTTGTATTCCAAGCCCTACAAATATCGGTATCACAGAGATAAGATGCATGCTATGGTGCAGCACGGAACAGTCTTCTGAAGTACGACTGATGTGTAAAACCTGGGTTAAAAAAGAGTTTAAACCATTTTTCATTTCACTGGAAGGCGCTTCAGCCGAAGCCCCGTGCCGCGGCTGCCCCGAGGGCTGCCGACCCCGCGGTGGGGGCTGCAGGCACAGGGCTCCAGCCACAGAGGAGCAGCCACAGCTGAAAACCGATCTGCGAGGGGATCACATCTCGCATCTTCACACGTTCAAACAACACAAAAATGGGGAACCAACGCCGTCCGAAAAGGTTGCCAGGTTGTCCAGCTGCAAGGAGGGCATAAATGCAAGTAATAGATATGATAGTCTGTATAATCTGATGAAAAACAAATAACTTACCCAGGGCACAATGGGGATGATTGTCCAAACGCCACAAAAATGAAAACCTGTTCATTCAGGTTTAGCCTCACAGCTGCTAGTGTCCTGTCCTACAGCACTGCAACCTATTGTTTAATTCTAGGTTAAAATGAAGTAATCTAAATATGCACGCTGTTATATAAAAGGGCCAAGGGATGAAATTACACCAGTTTCTAACAAGGCCCTTTGAAACCCTAAACTACCAAGTTAGTGGCCAAATTATTTTTCTTCTACTAATACAGATTGAACAGCAAATAATGACTAGAAGAAGACAAAATAAAGAGTGTAAAACTTCTGTAGTTCTCAAAATCCTGTGTTTGTTTGCTATACCAAGGCACAACAGAGGACTGTTTAGGTGCCAAACATTTATCATTTTATTAACCATCTCCAAGACCAGTCTTAAAAAACTTTTGTCTCCCAATTGCTAGGTTCTTCATAAATACAAGATCTGTAAAGTTTCCTTCTCTCTCTCATTTCAAAACTAAATAGAAGAATGTTTAACATGCATCTTTTGAAAAAGTATTTCTAGTTAGAATTTAGTAAAAAATCAGCACATATATTTGGAACTATAGCAATAATACTAATATAAAATCTAATGTGTTTTTTATATGTTCTACTTTTTTATATTTACTGTGTATAAAATCTATGGCAATCACAGTTATTAAAACTACATTTTTACCTAGCTACATGTCTGCATAAAACCTATTTACGTGACTTTAAGTATTCTTTCACTTTATAAGTAGCAGCCTGCACATGGTGACAGACATTATACCAGAACGTAAAAAAGGACCATTTGGTTATGTCCTTCTGTCTATGAAATACACACGCTACTATTTTCTTCTATTTCTTTCAGAATACCTATAAACAAAGTTCCTTCCTATGCATGATGTACAAGCATATTCTGCATCCAAACTGGGAAAGAGAGAGAGTGTTGTGAGCTCTTTAGGACACACACAGGCACCCCCAGAAGGTACAGTACCACCGCTGAGCCCCAGCCCAGCCCGCTCCATGCTGGCTGCAGGAACTCCCTGGTTCTCAACCGCACCTGGTGGACCTCAGTTCAAAATACAGCTATTTACCTATGCAGTTGCATGTAAAGACAGGAAAGATGAAGTGTAATAAACTCCACTCTGACTCTGACTCTTTGATCACTGTACAATCTAGATTAAGACTAGATTCCCCCACTTCTGCCACATGGGACTTGGGGGGAGAAAGCAAAGGAAACCAAGCATCACCGATTTCTCGGCGCAGAGGCTCTATGGCACGACAAGCAAGCAAGGAGACTGACTTCTGGTCAGTCGATGCACAAGGATTTAAAAATATAGCAGGGCACAGCAATTTACTACAAATAAAAATAGGGAAAATAAATAAATTAGTGACATAATGCAATAAATGGTGTCTATATTACATCTAATCAAGCTGGCATCTCAGAAAACACAGCAGCTGCTCAATTCAGTCAAATGCAATTCTTTCGAGGCTCAGGGAACAGGGGTGCACTTAGATTTCTGAAGCAGCATGTGGTCATGCAGTCACCGCTCTGAGACCAAAGTGCAAGAGTTTATTTCTTATATGGCAACGGGGATGGCTGTGGTACTGCTCATAACTATGATCATATCAGTTTCACCCGATTGTGATATAGCTTAAGGACAGGAGTCATAGAACCAATTGTTTCTTATTAGTTTATTTTAAAAGAATAGAAGACAGCGCAAACAACAAAAACTCAGAACAACAGTAGGGATCTCAGAATTATGGAGAACACTGTCACGATAAAAGCTACACTACAGTCCATTATACTTCAGGAGGATGACCTACTTGCAGAAATTAGCATAATTTCTCTAAAATAAAATTTGAAAATTAACCCTGTTAAGGTAACGGTGCGTGGCCTCCTTTCCCAAGGATGAAAGGCTCTTAGACTGCCCAGGGAAATAAATTCAATAAAGGAATCTCTCTATTCAGAAAACTCAACTGTCCATCAAACATACTATCCAACAGCAAGTACCTTCTAGCCCATCTCGGCTGCAGAGACAGGCAGTCTTTCAAGTAACCAAAAACTATAATATTACGGGCAAGGTGCCAGCACAAGTTTGAGCACGGGTCTTGCATTCATGCTTATTCACACAATCTAATACACTCGCAGCAGCGGCTAGATCCTTAGGCTGCTTGAATTTCCATGATCTAAATCTCATGCACCCAGCTCCCAGAGAGGAATCCTGGAGCCAGAATGAAGTACCTCTTTGAACATGTCAAGAACCAGAAATGCTGAATGATGAGCAGAAACTGCCTAGAGCTCATCAGTACAGAACACATTAACCACTACAAAACACCAGGGCAGTACAAGCAGAAGGGCTGTAGGATATACATCTGATACTTTCCTCGAGCTTAATCCACCGAAGCCTCAGCTAGAGAACGCCCCCTTCTACCTGGGATCTCTAGCCCACAGTCCTGCCCTGCAGCTTTTAAAGAAATAAGCCAGAAACACTATTTTCTTTTTTAAAACGTGGAGTCTAACCATGGTATAATAGTGAAAAGGCTTTTGAAGTGGGGAAATTAAGGTTCAGCATCTGTTCTAGGCAGATGGGCTTCACACCACAATTCCTTTTCCCAGGACAGTGTCCAACATCTGGGTGAGATCTTAGTCTGGGTGCACACCTGGGTGAAGGGCGTGATGGAAGGGGACTCTTCCCACCCATTGTGTTGAAGTTCTGCCACCGTTCAGCAAAGAGTAAGAAAAACAAACTCTTGTCTTGAATCACAATCTTCTGTGACGCTAACAATAGCATCAATACAGCAAATCCTATCTCTATATTCAACATGGCACAGATTTCACCCCGATTTGTAATCTGCAAGACTGTGCTCACACATTAGCATAAAGCTATCTAGTAACTATGGACAATTAGACTACAATAAGGTAGTAAAATGGCTACTAAAGTATGCATTTATCAAGCATCCAGTGGTGCAAAAAAATTTTAACTACTATGAAAACACATTTTTGAACTAAGCTAAACTGGTTCGTCTGCTTCCTCTTAATACCTGTACTATGCATACTGCATAGAATAATTGTTTCACAGACTATGAGAGAAGAACTTCTGCTTAATCTTTTATGACCTTTATAAAACTTTATTAAATTATGAAACCATGGAGCTTTTACACAGTCTAAAGTTTTGGTTGGGAACAGTTTAAATACATAAATACGTGCAGCTGTCCCAAGTAGTGCCACCATGGTGACTTAAGACACTCTTAAGGCTCTCCAGTTCTGTACCATTTTAAATCAGCAATAAAACTCTGGTCCAAGATAAAGTCTCAGATAGGAGCTACACAGTCAGGAGCAAAGTACTCCTTATTAAAGCAAATTACTGACAGTTTAAAAATACATGCAGGCTCTTCTCAGTTCCCTGCAATTATGTTACCTATAAAGTCTCTGCTATAAAAAAAAGATATTAAAACTAGTTTATAACATGCATAACCGCTTTCAGTATGTCAGAAATAGAAATATGAAATCCCTTTGTTGATCTTTAATACACTGACCCCAAGCTGAGACCCATGGGGATCATGGTTCTCAGAAAATCCACCAGTACTGTGACCACTAGAAATCAAGATGTTAAAAACAAAGCCAATACTTTGGATGGCAAGCCCAGCCAACTTTAAATTTGATCGGCACATGCTGCTTCCTCAGAACTGCAACCTGGTGGTAAGGAAGTCTGGAGACCACATCCTTAAAGGAAAGGAAAAATTAGAAAAAGGAGAATAAATGTCCACCCTCTTTTTCCCAGGTCCTTCATCAATGACAAGGGCAATCTCCCTCTGACACAGGACAGGGAGATATACTGCGAATTCTCATAGTCCCCTTGAAATCCAAGAGAGCCCTGAAAAAAATCGTGTGTGTCATCTGCCACAGTGTGACCATCTGAAATTTCTTTGTTGCACTTTTGGTAGCTCCTGCTTTGGCAAAACTGACAGACCACTATGGATATACATTTTGATACAATTATTTGAACACTGTGCAAGTTTTTACCATTTTATTCTTCCAGTGTACCTTAATT
Source organism: Charadrius vociferus (assembly GCF_000708025.1). Taxonomy (NCBI): domain Eukaryota; kingdom Metazoa; phylum Chordata; class Aves; order Charadriiformes; family Charadriidae; genus Charadrius; species Charadrius vociferus. Next base: position 4,345,162 of record NW_009647401.1, on the reverse strand, counting down.
ACATCCATCAGCCCTCCAACAACTCTAGTTCTGCAAAATCCTATGTAACTATGGTCTTCTAGCTTCAACAAGTAAAAAAAGATTAAAACCATGAGTTTCATGTATGAACTAAGAAAAGGTTTGAATCTAAAAGCTCAGAAGCTTTCCCCAGATCTTGCTATTATTCTCAGATCTGAAATAAAATCTCTCCAAACACAACTTGAACAGGGTTCAATTTATTCCATTCGGTTTAGCAACGTTTGTACTTACTGACTGTTCACTTAGATCCTGAGAGTCCTCCATGGAGGTTCCTTCACTGTTCTTTCCCCCACAAGCAGAATTTATCTTCCTTTCAATTTACAGCTCAGTAGTCTAAACTAAAGAGAAGAGAAAAAATTAACATGTTACTCTGTGGTCCTCACTTCTCAGACAAATCTGCAATAAACAAACATGCTAACTGAGGCTGTGGTTTCACTAAAATCTGCAGCAAAGTTCCTCTTGACTTCTATGAAGCCTAATTTCATATAAAATGTTTCAACACCTCCAGTATTATTTTGGGAAGATATCTAAAATACACCAACAGAAACAGGAACACAAGTAATAATTCTTCAACTCCTGCAAGAAAAAATAGTTATGAAAACAAACCAATAAAAAAGCTGAAATGTTTAATACAGTCAGCTGTTTAAGTAGACAACAAAAGATAACCCTTGGGAGAAGATGTTAGAAAGACAATTATGGAACACTGAACAAAACTGCTTAATACACATTTAATGATAACCTCTTAGTCATTAAGTGTCTGGCAGAAAAAGGTTATTATGCAATTATCAGCATGAAGTTCCCTCTCTAAGGTCCATTAAATTCCTTTGGGATTAAATAAAATACACAAAGTGGTTTATAACAAGCAACTCCATACAAAGTGCTAAATGACAGACATTACCCTAATTACCCGCTATGTCTATGCCTTCTCTTATAGGGCAAATCACTCTCATCAAATATTGAGATCTTCAATAAGAAAATTCTATTTTCTAAGAGTTCTGCAGACTAATGATTACGGTAACCTTAACTATAAAGCCACACAATTATATTACAATCTCCATTCTCAGAAAAGATCCACTTTGGAGTTATGCAAATCCGCATAATTTAGAACACAACAAGTGCCAAGGTTATTTCATATATATAATAAGCATAATAATATTAATCAAAGCTAGCGTTACATTTAAAAGAAAAAAAACACAACAGTATGTAAACACATAAATTAATGAACCCAAACAACCTGGGTTTGTTTATCAACATTACGTGGATTTGTTTATCAGCAAGGGACCCCAAGAAGCCATTACCTGGGAGTATGCCCAATAACATAAACATACTATTGATCTTTGTTTTAACTTTTGACCAGCAAGCACTTGTGCCTTACGCTACCTCCAACCTGCATAAACGTAACGGTTCCTTACCTGAGGTTAAACAATGTATAGCTCCCCTGGCACTCGCAGAACATTTGAAAGGAACTGGAGCTGCAAGCCATTGCACCCACATATCCCCATCCACCCCCTTACGTTGCCCTGTGAATACCCCCTCTCTTCGTCTGAAGTGCCACTTACTTGCCATACCTCCGTTTACTCCCCCAAAATATAACTCCCCAAATTTCCTTTGCTTTAGGTATTTTGTAGAACATACACACATGCTTGTTTACAGCCCTACTCTACTTTCTCTCCAGTCTCACCTTTATTTCCCCCTTTTCCTGCCACCAGATCACACCCTCCTGTTCTCCTGCCCTCTTCTCTAAGTTGCATTTCATTAATGTTTGCCATGATGTTTCAGAAGGAAAAGACCAGTTGCAAGCAAATTACGTTGCATGTATTTCATCATATCAGAAAGCTGAAAATAATTCCTGTTCTTCAAAACGTCTTCAGTCTCGAGTTCAGAGGGATCCAAGACATCGACATCTTCACCCATGATGCCTTCACCAAAACAGTGACCACCTCCCATGGTTTTTCGGACAAAGTGGAGCCCACAGCCTTGTGTTTATAAAAATCTTCTGCAGTCTTTGTCCAATGGAGACAAAAGGGGAATAAAAGGCTTCTTTAAAACACCCACTACAGGCAAATTTCAGAGAGAAGCCTACCAAGAACAATGGGTATTTTGAGAGAAAGCAGCTCTACGTGGCATTTCCTGCAGCAGCCGCTGCCAACGGAGGCAATTCCAAACATAAAGGCAAATTTTCACAACCAATCCTAAAATATTCCGTGAATAACTTAAACACAAAATCTGATCTAATGTACTTAAGAGTTTGAAAAGTGTGGATGTTATTGCATTAGTGAGATTGCCTGAGGAAAGAAACAGTCAAGCACTCAATAGTAAAGGACAAGATTTGGAACAAATTGTTTGACTAGTTTCTAAGTTTACCGACTGAAAGTCAGTACCTGGCTTGCATTCAAACATAAATGCTCTAATTCTGTCTGTCAGTCACTGAAGATGACAGATCCATCACTTTGTGTGGGAAACTCAACTACAATTCAGCTATGGAGCCATACCATAACAGTCAGACCCATATTCATGTTTATTTCCATATTGGTCATGATCCTAACTAAAGCATACTGAAATCAACAGACGGATGTCACATTTTTCCTTAGAAAATAAAGTGTATCAGTATTTTAAACACATCCTGACCATGCAAGTCCAACAGGAGTTTTACCATTAAGAACTGACTATGACTCACCCACAATATGCATGTTGTGACCCGAAATTCAGATGGATGTATCCACTGGAACACATCACTGAATAAGTCACTTGTATTACTCACCTTCTAAAAAAGACTGGCCTTCACGAATTTTTGAGCTTACTTTACTGCATTGCAAGTCAAAGACAAGCTTGTTTAATCTTTGCGGAAATATCAATGTGTTAATATATCTTTTGCGCGAACATGCTATATTATAATAGTTTCTATAGATCATAGTAACCTCTGTTGTTTATCTTCACACTGCCTCAAAATTCAAATACTCTTACTGGAAATGGAGCTTTTTAAAACAAAATTAAGAATTAATATTTTATCGGTATTCTACCTACCAACAGCTAAATCCTGCTACGTTTTGAGCCCAGTTAAAGCGGCTGATTATAACCAACTGCTAACACAATGATTTTTATAATGGCAGTTATGCCAATTGCACTTAGACCAAATCCTTTAGGGTTTAGTTTTATAAATTTGTAAAAGAGGAGAAAAACCATTAGAGAAGTCAGTGATTTAAATAAGACCAACATTACTCCCTAATAAAGATATAAAATTAAAGGATAACAGTAACCTCGTGCTGTTTTATGAGGCAATAATCCAGTTACCAATTCAACCTTGTAGTTTATCCCATCAAGAGAACAAGATTAAAAACAGAGGGAGGGAGGGCACTCTTATCCCTATTATATTGCAAGCGTTTCTAACTGGGTTTAAATATTTTTAAAACTGTTGTTAAAAGTCTTAAACTCGCAGACAAGCCAGAAGGTAGAAATATGCCTGTTTCTGCTCTTGATCCAGTCCTTGCAGATGTGGCTTTAAAACTGATGAAGTGTTTTATGCTCCCAGATAAAAATTTTACCTTTCTAAGAAATGTCTTAATTAGGAGGATTCCTGACTTTCCTCATCAACAAATGCATTTAAATCTAATTTTTTATTTATTTATTTTTATCTGGGGGAATAAAACACTTCATCAAATTTAAACTGCAACTTCCAGGACTCGACCATGAGGAGAAACATGTGTTTCCTCCCGGAGATACACCCATAAGTTACAAAAAAAATAAAAAACTACTTGAGGATCTGCTGCATACCACTTTGTAAATGACTGAAAATGTAAGGCAGCAAGGACGTGATCTCTCCCCTTGCAATTTCTTCAGAAAATTAGGATTGCAACAAATAAACAACTGACTGAGGCAGTTTCATTTTCTATGGGATATCTAATAAGATGCTGCGCTGCAATTTTCACAAGCTCAAGACAGACCATGAGGGTTGGGGATCCACAGGTAAAAAACAACCTTAAAGCACTTTACATTTCCCCAGAGTATTTCAGAGGCTGCTTCAGGCCCTCCAGTCAGCCAGATGGAGAGATAGAGCTCCAAGAAGAATCCATCATCTGGAAGAGGAGTTTGGCCATCAGACAAAAATTTTCCTCCCTCTCACTTCAACTCAAAAACTTAGGAAGAAAGTTCTGTCTTCACGGAATCACGGAATTTTCAGAGTTGGAAGGGACCTCTAGAGATCATCTAGTCCAACTCACCTGCTAAAGCAGAACCTGTAACCAGTGGTGTCCCCCAGGGGTCAATACTTGGTCCAATTTTGTTTAATATATTCATTAATGACCTGGACGAGGGGACAGAGTGTATCCTCAGCAAGTTTGCTGATGATACCAAACTGGGAGGGGTGGCTGACTCTCCAGAGGGCCACACTGCCATCCAGCGTGACCTGGACAGGCTGGAAAGCTGGGCAGATAGGAACCTAATGAGGTTCAACATAAGCAAGTGCAGGGTCCTGCACCTGGGGAGGAAGAATGCCAGGCACCAGTATAGGTTAGGGGTGGACCTGCTGGGAAGTAGCTCTGAGGAGAAGGATCTGGGGGTCCTGGTAGATAGTAAATTATC
>NW_009647401.1:4326245-4340191 GCF_000708025.1 Charadrius vociferus | reverse complement strand
TGGAGTCCCCTTCTCTGGAGATTTTCAAAACCCGCCTGGATGCAGTCCTGAGTAATGTGCTCTGGGCAATCCTGCTTTAGCAGGGGAGTTGGACTAGACGATCTCTAGAGGTCCCTTCCAACTCTGAAGATTCTGTGATTCTGTGATTCTGTGACTCTTGTTCCACCAGGAGTTGGTCTTCTTAAATGAATTCATGTTAATTCATGAAATTACATCTTTAGTTTCTACCACAACAATTTTTTTTTTCACATGATAATCCACTTGGGCACATAGTCAGGTTCTTCTTATTTTGTTTCACCTGAAGAACACCTACTTCTACTGAGGTTATATCACGGTGATGCTCTGGCAGTATAGTACAGGAGCTGCAGGATTCCAGTCAAATTTGCTATATTGTTTTTTACATTCTGAAACGTATCAATAAGAAGCCTAGAGAATAAACAGAAAGGATGCTGCTGTGGTTAACACAATTAATTCATAGCCACAAAGAAGAATTCATTTCTATCACAGCCACAGGTTGAGAGTCAAAATGTTAAGTGAGAAGTGGTCACAAATAGAGCAATTTCTCATTTTCTAGTGCTCTACTTCAGAAAACCGTGATAGTAGAAGTACTTAGTGCTTGTAACTGCAACTACATGCGTGCAGGACGTGCAGCAGTAAGATGCCAACAAATGAGGACATGCTGCAGGGTCTGAACTCCCCCAGCCTCAGGCAAGCCGCTGTCTGGGCTTGCACCGTTCCTACAGAACATCGGAGGAGAGCGAAGCACATCTAAAGCACTGTGAAAGGTCATGCAAGGCAGGTAATGAGAAAATTAACTGCTCTAGAACCAGTGCAAGGAACTAGTGCATATGCACTGCAGTCTCACTAAATTAGATGATTTCATGTTAGTTGTTTCTCATGAAACTCATTTCTTTGAAGGAACAGGAGAGAGGGCACAGCAGTAACAAACAGGCACGGCCTAACATTCAAGCATTTCTTACTTAGGAAAACATTCTTCTACTTGTCTGCATGCATATCACATGTAGTCTCATGTGAAAAAGCTAAAATATAACCTAAATTAAAAGGAAAACAAATGCTGATTTATTAGAATTTGAACTTACCCTGTATCTACAGTCTGAAAATGTATTTTGGACAGTAAAAAACATACTACTTTCTCCATCCCAAATAGTATTACATTTGGAAAAGAAGAAAGATCCATGCCCCAGACGAGGAATGAGACTGATGTGCTTTATAACCTAGCTTTCTTCAAAGCTCATGTGAAACCATTAGCAGGCACTTTTAAAATTAAAAATATGTATATATAATCATAGGGCTTTCTAGAAACTGGAGATCACTGTCTGTCCATGCTTTGGTAGAAAAAGAAGACATCAGCTTTCTTATCTTATGTTGTAAGGCAAAATGAAAACTCAGCTCTCAACATAATCTCAGAAAAGCTATTGCTTGATGTATTTCTAATTTTAGAACTAATTTTAATTTATATATTAAATAAATTATATTTATATATTTCTATTAACTAATTTTTAGTCTCTTTGGCTTTTGTGTTTTGTCTTATACAAGTGCTGTGTTTTCTTGAAAAGAGTGTCAACCCTAATAAAAATGATTCTTCTTTAGTGGAAAAAAACAGTAAGAAACATTATCATATATATCTGACTTCAAGGGAGAGCAAATCTCTAACAAATTTTAAATACCATAAACATAATAAACAGTTAAAAAGGCAAGCAAAGCCATCCTGACAGTACGACCTAGTCAGGTACATGTACTGCTTTCCTGAGGAAAACTGGCAGGTGGAGAGAAAGCATAGAGAATTTTATCTTTTTATTATTTTCTTTTTAGCTCTCAAGTTTTTCTTTTTGCATTCATTTCAATCAGAAGGATTCCTGCAGGAAGTAGAAGTAGCTTGGGAATCTGGCATGCCTGGTTAGGCTTAGCTGAGGTAACTGCTCTTAACCTCCTGGTATCGAGGTGAGTGAAATGAGCCTCCTGAAACACTCAAATTGCATTGTAGAAACAAACCTTGCTCCACAGTCTACAGAATTAAGGGAAATATGGAACGTCTGTCTTTCCCTTCTTCCTCTTCTAATACCTCTTTCTTCCTCAGGCTGTCATCCCTAGAGGGTTAGATACAGCTCTCTTCAGATCAGTTTGGTTTCAATCCCCTTTTAGCTTTCTAAGGATGAGAATTGTACCCTTGGGGAAGTTTTAGAGCTTTCTGGAGCCCTTTGTAGCACGCCCGGGACCCACTTCTCCATCTATTAGTGACCTCCAAAATGCTGAGCTCCTTCCTTGCCCAGAGCCCTTGGTCTGCAGCTGAAAGGACGGCGTGCCTGCCATCCTCACTGTACAGCTTATTTTAGCTCTGAGCATGGCCAGCGGCCCCTGGTGGAGGGAAATCAACTTCGCTGGGTTCGATGTTCCGCTGAGCATCTGCCTACATCGCTTTGCATTTGCAGATGGATTGCTTAAATAGAGAAGATACAGTATTCCTTATTTGGAATTATCAGAATTACTCTAGGAGTTGATACAACAACTCACGCAACTTCCGTAAGCTTCTGAGCACAGATGAATTTCCTGCCTGCTGAGACCACGCACGCTGTCCTGCTACTCATTTACAGGGAAGCAATACAGGAGGAATTTCCAGGATACGCTGAAAAGCAAATGGACCCAGCCACTTCCTCTATAAAGAAGAGCCCTCATTCTCACAGCAAATACATGGCTGAGAGTGTACCAGTGAGATGGAGGGGACTTCGTGCACCAGGAACCCTTCAGGACCCGCTCAGCATTCTCATCCCAGCACAGTATCCAGCATGGATGTGCATCAGAACATGCATATGTTTAAACTGGGTATACAGTGTATATTCTAATGCATACACTGGCTATACAATATATATTCTAATGTATATAGAAACCATGCTTCTGAAATGAATACATTTCAAGGTGCGGTGTCGGACATTATTAGCACAAAAACCAAAATAGGAATTAAAAATAAAATCCTGGTATTACATCATCAGGACACTGATAAACCCAAAGCTCAAATTCACAGAAGATCTAAGGTGTGCCTGTTATCCCTGCTGGAGACGAAGGAGTGTTTCTGGTAACACAACTCAGCCATTTCCCCATCTTGAGATAAAAGAATTATCCATACTGGGTTATCATGTATGTTAAGAACAGGGAAGGGGTCTTCAACACCCATCAGGTGTTTATAGTCCTGTGCTCATCTAGTTTCCTTTTACCTTCTCCCTCCCTGAAAAATTACACATCTATAACCGGTCCGTAATTTATTATTTCCATCTTCCTTTCTGAGCATGTGAATTCATGCCAAACATTAAATATGGCAATCAAAACAGCCACAAGTCATGCCACCAAACTGTAATACACTGAAAACCTCTCCAAATTCCAGTCAGATAATTGGCTTTCATGCCAGTCACTGTATATTTGTTACACAGAGTCTTGCAAATTCTGTGTGGCCTTTGGTGAACACCTGTATCACTGTTAGGTTAGTGCAGTTTGCTTCCTTGAAGTCAGTTTCCTGAAGGGTAGCATTGCTTGTGTGGTACTTGTGGACATTTTATTCAGGAAGAATTAAGATGATATTCCTGCTCTGTAGCAGGTACTTCTAACATAGAAACAAGTCCCCAAAACCATTTGGTACCAGTCAAAAGCAGGCATCAAGACAAAAAAGCAGAGCAACGCAGACCATGAGGTCTCTGCATCAGTTAGGTGTGTAAAACAGGTAAGGAATGGAAAGGGTCCAGGACAAGAGATCTGCCTGTTGTGCCCTTATCATAATACAACAAAACAAGTGGGAAAACAGGAAACCAGAAAGACTTCTTGGCAACTGGTAAACAACTGCAAGCACTGTATCTCATTGACTTTAGGTAAAATAACACTTCAGTGTAGCATTTCTCTCTCTTGCAAAACCGGGTACCAATTTTACAGGTACCTGAATATGGCTAAAACCGACTCCACTACTCTTCCTACCACTCCCATCCCATACCTGTGCAACAAATAAGAAGGATTAGCTTTAAGAATTTCACCGTATGGAATTATAAACTCAGCAATTCCTCCCTTATCCTAACATTGCACAATATGCCATGAAATTGCCGAGATTGAAACCAGAGCTATGAATCCACTGATGCTTGGGGTCTTCCCAACTGTGAGAGACATCTTCACTCACGCTTAGATGAGGTATGCAGCTACACAGACATCTTCTGACTCATCCCAGATTAATCAATTACAGATTATTCCAGCCAGAAACAAATAAAACAAATGCTGAGAGTGTTTCTGGCTTGGATTTGTAAACAAATCTAATCTAGAATCCCACTGTGTTCCCCTAAAAATAAAGGGAAATTGATTTGAAAAGAAATTAAACACAGTGTTTTCAAACTCATGATTGATCAAACTCACACAATCCTTACCAAAAAGAAAGATGGTTCCCAGGGGAAAAAAAAAGTAATGCAAAGCTGCCACAGACAGAAGCATACTCTTTTAGAATTCTAATAAAAATTTTAGTTTTATTTTCCTACTAGCCGGCCATTTCAATGTTTTGAACAACTAGATTTTTTTAGGGCGAAAGATTTTCGTTTTTACTGCACGGCATATTTTGCTTAATTTCTGAGACATTTTCCTTCTCTTTTTTTTTTTTTTTTGGTAGAAAATAGCTGAAAACAAACCAAATAAAACATTTCGTTCTTTATAAACAAGCCACTGAAAACAGAAAGAAGAAGGCTACGCTTGGTTAGCCAGAATATTTAAAGAGACACTGTCAACTTGAAAATATTAATGATTTATTATTTCCTTTCCCTAAAAGACATGTCAAATTTACCTTTCACACATAAAAAAAACCCCTACCTTGTGACACAAAAATAACAAAAAGCAACAATAAAGGTTATTTCTAAAACGGAAACCCTACTTATCATTTTAGAATTTAGGAGAACCTAAAATTGAGCACATCCTCCAGGTAAAAGCAAACAGCAGTTTTACAAGTCTGGATAAATTTACCCAAAGAATCCAATCACATGTTAAAATGAAAGCCATGAGAGCAAAGTATCTATGCATCCTATTTGTTTTAAAATGCCATGCCACAGTTTGAAGTGTATTCAGCACCATGAGTATACAATGGTAGTTACTAAAGAAGTTCAAATACTCTCTAAGATTCCTAGAAACATACTGCTGAAGGAGGACGCTAACAGCTTGCCCTTCCTTTTCAGCTGTCAGCATCATTGCCCACCCCTGACCGGCAGCTGCCATTCCTCTTACTGCAAGTGTTTCACATACAGTTCTTCAATGGAACATTTTGAAATGCCAGAAAGAAATATAAAAATAAAGCCACCGAAAATAAACATGGGTACTTTGGTTCTGGTTTGGTAGGAGAAATGCAACTTTTTTCTTAATTAAAGTTGGCAGCAACCCCTAAATACCGTGTTTGAGGAAGTGTTCCTTTCTCGAGGAATTACTGAACAATGGGAAACAAAAAATATGGATGCAAAACTGTCCCAGACTAAAGAATGCCTGCTGGTGCCAGCACTCAGGTGAGGCAGTTTCTGGCAGAACGGAAGGACAACTATTACTCATCAAACCTAACACTGCTGCACCGCGGCTATCAAGTTAACTGAAACCATCAGAACACAACGAATGAAGAGTAGCAAAATCCCTACGCGTCACCTTTGGGCAGCACAAAGAAAACGCAAAAAACCCATGTTAGAAGTGCTGTGTAGTCTACATTTTTTATGCTACTCATTCTCACAAGAGATGTCTGCACTCATTTGGGCTCCTGCCCCATCAGCAGTCTCCATACGCAACTGAAATGCCGTGAAGGTGATGGAACAGCTCACCATCCCACAGGTGAGTCTCTTGCACTAAGAGCCAGCACTAAGTGTGCAATACAAAGTACTTGTGAAAAATGGGTATTCCCAGATTTTAATTACAACTGCTTTGACAATGGATGCTTTACCAGATTTCCCTTCCCCCATTTAGATATTTATTAGCTATGATCAAACTATGCAACATTCTCCTTTGGTAAACTAACATCTGCTCATCCCCTGGAAGACATGTTTTCCAATTGTTTAATGACTCCTCTGGTCTTATAACTGAAACTTCTCCAATTTTTCAAGCTTCCTTTCTAAAGCTAAAACAGGGCACAGCTTTCCAGCAGTAGCTGCACCCATACTATGTACATGGGAAATGTAACTACTCCTTTTTTGGCTATGATACCATCCTTATCATTTGCTGTGGCCTCCAGTTGGTTTGTTTAAATAAACCGCTGCCTTGTAGTGGAGCACATACTGTTTGCTTCCTCGCAGTTTGCTGAACAAGCCAGACTACTCTTAGCAATCTGCTCTCTTCATTATTTACTCTTCCCTCAGTCTTCGTAGTAGCAGTACTGTAGGCATTACAGTCTAACGATACAAGTGCAAGGAATTTGTAAGAAGAAAGATCGCTCTTATTAGGTCAGCAATTGATCTAATCAAAGGTATTACTTCTTGTACAACTTAGTAATCTTTGAGTCACAGGTGAAATAATAGGTTTTGATTTGATGCCTAGCGCCTGAAAAACTCTTTGTAATTCTGTCCTCTTTAAAGACTCATGAACAAGTAAGTATTTTTGAAATCTCTCCTTTAGTTTGCTATTTAACCATTTCATTTCTGCCAAGTTGATTTGGTATCCTTCAAGTTTGTTAGTCAAAAAGTCACGCCAGCTCAAAACCCTTACAGAACTTTATTACATCACTACTCTTATCTCTAGAAATCAAACTTGCACTCACATCAAAAACAATATTGCCAGTTTGGCATGTTCGAGTGTTTATAAACCCGTGACATGGTATAGCATGCATATTTCAGTGTTATATGGGAACAACATACAAAAGGCATTTGGAATGTGATAGCATGTAAGTTAATACTTTGTGACAGTGGAGACTAATCAAAAATAGTTGCCATAAATTGAGCACTTGTCTACGATGACAGCTAAGTAACAGCCACTTTTGAGAAATTATTCCATTTTTTTCCCCAGGAATAGTGGTGAAAGAAAGCAGCCCATCATGAGTGCTGCAGCCCTCAGCGATGATGTTTTCCTTCTAGCGCAGTTATGCTCTGCCTGTTCCCTGTGAGCCCAGCTTTGGGACAGCCGTGCACGGATCTGGAAAAGTTCTATCATCTGGTATCACATTTGAACTCCTGCCTTCAAGAACATCATAGCCGTCCCCTCCAAAGGTACCATAACTTTCCCTGCACATATATCTGCAAATTATTTGCAGTGACTCTAGTTTTAGTTAAAAATGACCACATCAACAAAACCTTTTGATGAAATATCAAGGGATCGTTCTTTGTAGACAATGTTTTCATTCTGAAAAATTCCACCTATCCCGCAGACTTGACCCTGCACTTCAGTTAATAGAGGTGGCAGATTAGGTAACGGAGACTGTGGTTCCGCAGCTATTTCTGCAGCGCCGGTGCCAGGCTCAGCAGCGCGGACGCTGCCACTCATTCCGACCTTTGCCTCGCTGCCAGCACAGCTGTTTGTGAACCACAGCAAGGAACAGATCCAGCTTAAATGAGTGGCCAGCAGAGGAGGGGTAAAGGGCTGCTTAAGAAGCACTGCCACCAAACGTGAAACCATAGCTTTGCATTCTTCTGTCCTCTGCCACAGAACACAGATGGATGTAGGAACTTCAGATATGATTGGTCACACACAGCAATGAGTCACATGCAGATTACTGTTACTATGAGCCAATACAACTAGCAAACTATGTAAAAGCAGAGCAAAATCATAGAATCATAGAATGGTTAGAGTTGGAAGGGACCTTGAAGATCATCCAGTTCCAAACCCCCTGCCACGGGGGTTCCACTAGACCAGGTTGCTCAAAGCCCCATCCAGCCTAGTCTTGAACACTTCCAGCGATGGGGCATCTACAACTTCCCTGGGCAACTTGTTCCAGTGTCTCACCACCCTCAGAGTAAAGAATTTCTTCTTAATATCCAATCTAAATCTACCCTCTTCCAGTTTAAAACTGTTACCCCTCATCCTGTCGTTCCACTCCCTGACAAAGAGTCCCTCTCCATCTTTCCTGTAGGCCCCATCTTGTAGGCCCCTTTTAGGTACTGGACGGCTGCTATAAGGTCTCCCCGGAGCCTTCTCTTCTTCAGGCTGAACAACCCCAACTCTCTTAGATGGACCTCTTCCTACAGATCTCACAATCAAACTGCTCCAGGCTTAGTCCTGATCTGACAACATCGCTTGAGCTGCAGTTCCAATCCTGGACTTCCTTCAATGCGGATCTAAGCAAGACCCCCAAAAGATGGGTAGTTTCACAACTATCAAGGAGGAATTCCTTCCATTTCTTTTGTCTTAAGTGAAAAATCTGACTACTCAGATTGAGAAAATAGACTATAGTTTAATCAGAAAATTGGAAAACAAGTTGCATCATAGCTAAATAGCTACCAGAAATGACTAGGAAACACACCAGGTGACCATTTTAGCTGATAGACCCTACTCCTCTTCTTGCAGGTGACTCCCAGCCATGCTGCTGCACAGTGAGCTCAGCACTTGGATGGTGCTTTGAACACAAAAACTGCTTCTCCGAAGGAGCGATCAACTGAACCAAATTAATGTGAACGTTACACCAGCTCCTTCTATCACACCAGATTAGAATAAACATAAAAAGAGGTGGCTGAGTGGAAAAGTATTTTAATCTTTCCACTTGGAAAACCTACCACAGTTCCAAATTTTGCTTCGGGGTAACCTGAAAATTTTATTTTGGAGACCCTTTCCCAGAATATAATTATTCCATTTGTCAAACCTCTATACCACTCAGCCCTATTAGTTTCCACCTCCCTAGTTCTCTACATTAAGAAGACCAGACCAAGGAACAGGAGGCTGAGGCTGAGTTGCACTGCTAGAACTTGGCGGAGGAAACGTGCACAAGCTGCCTGAGCTGTGCCTGGTTTTCTGAAACCATGTCTACACTGGGACACTCAGGAGAGCTGGAAGAAAGACCTCACATATAGCATGATGTCAGGATGCAGAAACTAGAGTGTACAGAGGCTGGTTTAGCTTCTCTCATGAGGAAATAAGGCGAACTTCATTTTCTGTGATTCTCTGGGAATATACTACAGTAAATAAAAAGGATCATCCAGGTGGGATTTAACATGGTAAATGAACTTCACACTTTTTACTGAATAGGCTTGGCATTCGTGAAATGTCCCTGAGTAAAGGCAACCTGACTATCCACTCCTATGAGCAACAAAGTTGCCTGAAAGGAATTAAAAGAACATACTCAATTAACAATATTTCTAACTGCATCACATTTAGGAATACAATTGTTGTAAAAGGCACTTCTGTGGTCATTTGTGAAGTGCTGTAAAACTAAAAAAGATATATTCTAACATAGGAGCAGGAAAATGTCTGAAAATGCAAGAAAACATAAATAAATGCTTTTGACATTTATATTTAACTCTCCTTTGTTTTTTCTAAGCATTGCAGGATCACTCCTCTGTGCATGTGATCTCACACATATAAAATATCGTACAATGCCTCCCCCAAAAAACAGACTGCACTAAGAATAGAGGACTAGATACTCATCTGGCATAATGTGAGACCACTCCAGTAATTTCAACATTCCTACTCCAATTTGCAACAGCTAAGGATCTGGCACAAAACATCAAGCTAAGTTTCCAATTACCTCATGCACCAGCATTGATTTCAATAGTTACATACACATAGTCAGAGAGGAGAATTATTTGAAAAGTTGCAAACTCAGCTCTGTATTTCTTTTACTTTTGTGGTCTAAATCAGAACCTCCATGGTATTTTAATGTAGGTTTTTGTGGTTTAATTATATATGTGTCAAGAGCAGAATACTTACTTGCTGCATCTACTCAATTAAAAAAAGACAGCAGCAGTAATTTTTTATACTGTTGACAATGTCAACTTGTACTGGGTCATGTCACAATAGTAATAAATTTTAATGTTGCCAAAAATCTATTACATAATAACTTAAAAATGTGAGTAAAAAGTTATCGACTATATGAAAATTAGTCTTCTATATGTGCATATTTTGCAGGTTGCCTTGGGAGGTCTTTTTGCAATTTGCTGCTCCAAATTAGTCAAATCGTATAGTTCAGCCACAACAGGAGGCTACCCTGGTGTAAAGACGCAGTATTCACTCAGCCCAGACAGACTCACTCCTTCAGAGACAGCACTTAAATTATATACAATTAAACAGCCCTACACATAGTCCTGCCACATTACTCGCTACACTGTACTTCTATGGACAGCTGCTTAATGAAAAATCACCGTAATTTTTATTATTTTTTTTTTTAATTCTAGGAAAGAGACACAGACCCCCAAAGGAATTTAGCACAAAAAAACTTCGAAATCCTGCTTTTCAAATCCATGATAATTGCAGTCTAAACCAGAGTTTAGTGTTTAGTACCTCAGCCTAATAGCTTAAAACCAAATATATCCTAATCTCACTGCTACATGGACCTCCGACAGTTCTGAAGACAATCACTCCTCATTATAATCTTCCCTTATCATGAAGAAATTTTAAACAAATTGAAAATAAAATGTTTAAATTTTAGTATTCCTCAGACAGCCATTAGCATTTGACATAGTGCTCAAAAGTCTGACAACTAGCCTATATACAATCCTGTGAGTGAGACTGCCCAGTGATACATTTTGATATAGGATAATCAATCATCAACGTAATTTTACTGTTTAACATTAAAGAAAAAGGCAAGCCAGCTATCTGACACACTTCTCAGGCTTAGAGACAAAAAGAAGAAACTGCTTTAAAATAGTTTTCACCAGGGTCCTGTATTACAGGCATCCCAAAAGTAATCCTTCTGGCACTATTACAACTTACAATGTGGACTGAAAATGTAAGTTTTATTGCCTTTTCAAATAAATTTTATTCTTTACTTGACAGATAAGCACTCTTCACATCTGAGCTTTTGCACTGCAAAGTGCATCCAAGTTCCTTTAAGCACTTCTGATTTAATGACAGATTTAATAACATTGCAACACCGAAGTGTGGACTTGGCCAAAAAAATTATTTCATAAAAATTTGATTTCTGTACAGCAACATCTAAAATGTCACCTAACACATACAAGTAAAGCAGAAAATTTTTAATGCATATTGTAAAGCTTGCGGCTTAGATAGGTAAAACATCTACTAGCTTTAAAGGACCATAAAGATAATTTACTTTTAATAACAATTTTTATTTCATTTTTAAAAGAGTAGCAGTTTATGCTTTCAGTAGAACCATGCCCTGAAATCTCAGGGGTGATTAAAGGGCCATGCCAAAGCTGAAAGGTTTCAAATATCAAACTATACTATTATGTCAGGGCCAGCAAGATCAATTAGCGCTTTTCAATGACAGAAAAGGTTAAGTTGGACACACATTTACACAATATTTAAATCCAAGAAAAAAGAAAAATAGCACATACTAAGTTAATACCACATATTAGAAGTTCACTTATAAACTTCTCAATCGATGACCAAATATCAAAACTCTTCTTCCACTTGGGCAATATAACTACTGCTGTTCTATGGCAAAATGGCAAGAAGATTATAGATACGTTAGACAGTAGAAATAGCAGTGGATTCTCAAGTACAAAGTGAAAACCAAAGACATCTGAGTGTTTCTGCTGCCAGATCCGGTTTAGTGACGAACAGTCAAAAAGCTTTAAAAACACTTGATAAACTTGACAGATGTCTGCTAGCCCGATGCTCCTGTGTTTGCATTCTCGCAAATCCTGACAATACTAAAAATGAATGATAATGAGGAAGCAAGCCTATTCCCATGCTCAACTGAAAGACAAATGGAAAACTACCATACAACAAAAAACACAAATGAAAAACACTAATCTGTAAATTAACTCAGCTTAAATCTGGAAAAAAAGCAAGTGTACGCCTTCTGCGATTAAAAGTCATACAGAAACATGTACACCAGGAAGCAAAGGAACTTACGTTTCAGTTCTTAGTATCAGAAGAATACTCACTGGAAGTACAGGTATGCTAGAAGTTAATTCGATACCTCTTAATATAAGCGTTGCCGCAGTAAACTTGGCTTGAACAAAGTCCCAGGTTATGATATCAAATAAAGTCAGTATAAAATCACAATAAAAGTACGGAAGATGAAAAAAGCTTAAGGAAAAAGCACACTGTGTTGAAATCAGTGATTTATATTGTAATTGCATTATTTTGAGTAAAAGTAAGGCAAGATTACTTTTGTTCAACGATATATTTCAAAACATCTCTTTTTTAAAAAAAGCCCACTTCTCTATTTATTTCTTCAAGGAGTGATTTGAAATATTTACTACCAGACAGTACCTAATTTTAGGTTTTAAGTGCTTTAACAGCTCTATGAAATATGATCAGCAGCTGCAATATAGAAGTATGCTGAATAAACTCTCCTTATAAAAAGGGAGACCTGTTTTACCCTGAGTTCATAAAATCCCTGCTTTCAAGAAAGAAAAAGATAACACAGAAAAAATTAGTAGTTGCATCCTCAAGCATTTGGCAGAAATTCCAGGAATTTGTTTCTTCTTTCTGAATTAACTTCCATATTTAACAGAGAAAAAAGCAGTTTAAATTTGAACACTGGAAGACTGCATTGAACATCATGTAATACCATCAGGTCATCAAAGAAACAGACAGGTACCTGTCCCATACCAAATGCCAGCGTTTAACATTGATTAATTCTAGAACTGAAAGATAAAAGTTGCATAAAGTTTAAAGAGTAGCTCTCAAAGCTTGCATCAGAGGCTAAAAATATGCAACAGGATACTATCTATAGCTGTATTTCTAGTTGCCTTGTTTGAAACATTTTAACTGGGAACTGCAATTAACTGGGAACCCACCGGTTTTCTGCTCATTAAATTCCTTGTTTAGAATTTATCTATCCCATTGGCATTATCCGTACAGAAGAATAAATTTCTGTTGCAAAGTGTTGTGAAGCCATTAATAAATACAAATTCAGCAAGAGTAACCTTCAACTAATTTCTTAGCAGTACAACCATATACACGCTTGATTTATAACTGCATATGAATTATCTGGAAAAAAAAAAGATACATAAAAGATTTGTCAACATACTCCTCTTTCACTTTTATTAAATTTGATTGAAGAACATTTGGTAACACAAATACCAGAATTTTCAAAAGAAAGCAAGAAGAGCTGTTTCGGGCATAGCCCAGCTAATGTTAGATGTCAAACATAGAGGAAGAATCACGGGGAAGACAGACAAATGTCAATCTGTATTTCCACTTTACTCACAGTATGATACATATTGTAGGTATGCAAACATTTGTTGGTCGGCAGCATTTTCAGAATTACTAGGAGAAAAAGTCAAACCCACAGTCATTTTACAAAACTGCTCTTTTGAGTGTTAAGGAAATGAAACAATGATATAACCTGAGCTTTAATGCAAAGTGCACACTTTAATAACAAATAAACACTGAGGTCAGACCAAAAAAAAATATTTACCATACAGAAAAGATGCTTGCTTTGTATACATCACTCTAAACCTAAACTGATTAGTTTCTCTTAGATACACTTTCTCGTCTCGGCAAGTGAAGCAAGTAAAACACAACTCAGAAAACTGAAAATACTGGTTTCTTACTGTTCTAGCATGACTTCATGCTTAAACTCGAACCGGCCCAGGCGCTCCCTTGTCTGGTACAGCGTGCCTCCCAGGATTTTTGTAAATACCAGCTATTTCACATCGCCACTCGCGAGATAAACGTGTCCCTCCGTGTGCTCCGCTTTAAATCCTGCCCGCGGGATAACGGGAAGGCAGCACCGTACCCACTTGGCTCTTAGCGGCAGTTTCATAAACGTAAATGAAACTTTAGATGCCAATTACTGACTGGCAGCGGCGCTGCCGTGGGATCCCGCTCTCCCTTCTCGGTGGGAAGCGCGGCGGGGCCGCTCCCCCGCGGGTGGGTGCCGG
>NW_009647401.1:4322718-4323951 GCF_000708025.1 Charadrius vociferus | reverse complement strand
CTGCGCTGCTGCCGCCCCGGCCCGCGGTCACCCCTCAGCGCCCCCGGGCTGGCCGGGCTGTCACCTACCTCCAAAGTAGTCCCTGCCCGCCATCAGCCCGAGGCCCGGACCCTTCACTACTCCCTGGCACCTACAGCCGGTAGTGATGGGGGCAAAGGAGAGGGCCCCTCAGGGGCATGGGTGGTGAGTCAGCCCGCAGTTGACTAATGCTGATCCACTTGAGTACAGGTACCAAAGTCCGCACTTCACTCTTTTTTCTTCTACCATAAACCGACATTGGAAAGTAATCCTGACTTTTTGGGAAGGTTGGGAGTATATATGAATGATGAAGCATGCTCAAGTGCTACATGACAGGACCGGTTGCTGTATCCTTTTATAGGATGCATTTGTCTCCTTCCTCTCAAGCTGGTCAGTGTGGATGGAGACAAAGTCCTTTCCTGCTTGGAAACCGAACGCTCTTTTCTGCCGGAAATTCAGCAGCTGCCTTTGGTCCTTTTTGCTACCCAGTGTGGGGAAACAGAAGAAAATCCCTAATGGCCTAGTCACATTTCATGCTCTTGGCCTTCACCTTGTATTAGCTCCTGAGTATTATTTCAGTGGGTGGATTGGGTGGTTCTTGTGCAACCAGCTGCATCACCCTCCTTCTGTCAAGTAACTTCACTCTCCAAAGGGTGTAAGTAAAAAATTCCAAAGAGGAGGCAAAAGTTAGGCCCTATAGCTGGAGCGAGATGTGCGAGAAAAGTCTTGGTTTTCAGAAGCACTGGATGTCAGAAGCTTTTGAGGTCAGCAAGTGATGTGAAATGAGGGGAAAAAAAAAAGGACTGATTTGTGAAGGTGCTTTCCTACCTGCCTTCTATTTCCTTACTTTGCATCCGGTGATATTATTTAAAGCGAACTTTAATCAAGCTGCCTTCCTTTGAATTTCATAATTTGCATTCAACAAATTGTACTAACATGGTCATCTTTCTCCTAAATAATTTCAGACTTAAGATGACTAAATCTTCATGAAAACAAGCCTATAAAAACCCTGTATTTGCTGTCTTGGGAGATTCGCCACTCAGAAAGAGAACAGACTTGGAAAACTCTTTTGACCTACACAAATACAGCTAGAAAAACATTTAAACTAAAAAAGCCCCCAAAAGCCAGCCTTCAAACTGACATAGAGTAGGACAAGCCAGAAATATGAAGTGAACTTTGAAACTGAGAGTTTAGAGAGTAACTGGCAGGGGGGGG
>NW_009647401.1:4260249-4322665 GCF_000708025.1 Charadrius vociferus | reverse complement strand
CTGTAGGGAAACGTGCTAACAACTCCTTCCATGCGAGAGGACTTTGGCGAAGGGCAGCGGTCTAACGTGAGGTCCTTGAACACGATAATGAAGGTTTTCTGAAGTCTGGTTTCCTTCCACTTTACTTCAGGGAAGCAAATTCCAGTTACAGGGAACAATCCCCTAGTAACATGGGTTGTTTTAATAGACATATCACTTTAAAGCAAGCTTTTAACCATCTGTTGCACCGTCTCTTAAAATGTAAGATACAGCTGACTTGAAAAGAGTATGTATAATCTTTGTTTGATGTAACATGTTTCAAATTGAGGAGGGATGGGAGAATCGCGGTGCTGTTACGGGGTACAGACCCAAGGCAAGTCTCCCGTTAAGGGGCCTGGCCTTGCTGTCATTGAACCACGTCTCTATTTTGCTACTGATTTTGGTGAGAGTGGGCAGGATCACATACAAACCTAACGAGCATTTGGCCTGGGTCACATATACTGAAGGAAGGCCTACAGAAATTGTTCTCATAATCAATCAAGCACTAATTTTTCACGGTGTTTTATGGTAAGTACGACTTTTACAGGTAGGAATTAAATGATGATTTTGGTTAAATCAGTGCCTTTGGGCTGAAGCAAATTCCAGTGAGCTCAGTGGAAGCGATTTCAGAAGATGGCAAATCCAAAATCTAGTACAATATACTGAGTCATAGAAATGTCTCTGTGTGACCATATAGAGCCCTGCATTGAGAAGGTCATGCTAGAAATAGTCCTAACAGAGCCCAAGGAAGGGCTGTAGGATCCACTTTTACACCAGAATGGAAGAATAATACCTTATCCATTTAAAGCAACAGGGGAATGTAAGTAGGCAGGATGTAATTATCTAGACTGGTATTTGGCCAGGCACTCCTACACTTGCAAAAACTACCATAGGGTGTTTAATGACCGCAAGTGCTCAGTATCCTTGCTTTTACCTCTTATATAAAGACAGCACTTGTGATCATATACCTTATACTGGTTCAATACTGAGTCACCAGAAGAATGTTGCCCTGCACAAATACCAGTTCATACAGTAACTTGGAATTTCCTTGGAGGTCTTCCATGCAAATACTATAGACCCAACCCTACTTACCTTGTGACATCTAATGAGATTATAGCCATAAGTAGTATTGTTCCAGATAATCATGTTTGTGTATGTTACTACAAATAATATGGGCTTTAGAGTCTTCATAAATAATTTTGAAATGAAACCAATATACTTTCACATTGCATCTCAGTGACAATAAGATTTTGTTGTTGCTGTTTAAGCAAAGGGATTATACTTAGTTATTCTGAGAAAATGTAATGACAGCCACTATTTGGGCAGTGTATCATTGTTATGATTTATTGAAGTGCCTACCATACGCCGCATCCAGTTTAGGTACTTGTTGTAAATTTTGTTTTACAAAAGCAGGGCTTTGAAATACGGCTTCTTATTTTCAGGTTCAAGTATGAAATCCAAAAGTGTGTTAATTAGGCAAAGTTTGTTGATCTATATACTTAAGGTTATTATTGGTGCTTCATGGCTTTATAGTCATAAAAAGAAAGAATGAATGGGGGTTCTTTTGCCCTGGTTATCAGATTTCAGGTTTAAAAAGAAGGTGACCCACCCTTTTCAGTAATTCGACATGCAGGGTTCAGCTGTGGGTTCAAAAGCAGGTTACAACTGGCGAGTCATTGTGAACGTGAAGTGCCAACTGTGCCTTTAAGCATGTTATATAACCTATTTTTTGGTTTCAGTTTTCAAGTATGCCATCATTTCAGTGTTATTTAGATTTCCATATATTTTTTTAATCCAAACAAATCTGACCTCAATCATAAGGTTCCATGGCTCCAAATAGCTGAGCTTTTCTAATATTTTATTTTGAGTGCCTACGTTCACTACTTCATCACATAGATATGTGCTGCGGGCAGTGCCAAATACGGTGCCAGGGGTGTCCTCAATTATCTTCAGAGCTCACCAGGAGAGGGCTCTGTTCTGCATCCCATACACAGGCAAAAGTCCCACTGAAATTAGTTTTGTCTTTAAAGCTTGCTTGAAACAAAGCTGGCTAAGTGCAAAGGAAAACCTGCATTCTTCAGCTGGCTGTGCAGGCAGAAATCAAGCATGTGTGCTTGATAATTTTAATTTGCATCCTGCAAATATACCAGGATCTTTTTTTCCTTCATGGGAAAAAGACCCACTCAGCTTCCAGCAAGATAACTGTTTCTTCATGTCTCATGAAGTTTCATTTACGTAATTTATGGAGCCTACTTAGAGAAAATGCTGGGCCATACATTTTTTTTGTTTAATCATGTCTTCCCTGTCACTGTGGGACACAAAAACTATGTCTGCACTGATCAGGGCTAGCACACAGACCTGTTAACTTGCTTCTTATCATGGTTTTGCTCTCACCAACTCATGTTCTCCTAAAAAAGGCTCTGGTGCGGTTCAGGGTGTGGTATGAGCCAAGGACCTTCCCTGGTGCCGTCCTGTGCTGGGGAATAAGAGTTGATAATGTGAGTTTTAGCCTTAAAGAAACACTTACCTGGCAGATAGCCCCAGACCGTTTACTAGGGCAGATGTAGCCTGAAAGTCGCTCTTCGACCTGCCGATGTGTCAGGTTTTTGGGAGGTGGGAGAGGTGTCAGGGTTGGTGTTGTCTCACCTCCAGAACCTCTGGGGCTGGGGGAAGGCTGAGGGTGTGCCCCAAATCCATCCGTGTTTATTCTGGCAGTAGAACCTTGTTTCAGATTTCATATCATCACAAATAAAATAAAGAGCAATCCTTGGATGATTTATAAAAATGTGAACATTTTAATCTGTTTCATTGAACATTAGTTCTGCTGCTTAGTGTAATTCCCTTGTATTTGCTTTTTATCAGTTTCACATTAAATGTAGTTTCCCAACTTTCCGATTACTTCTAGGAATTTAAGCCATCTTTTAAGACTTCTCTCTGCTTATTTATATCCATTTACAACTTTCTTCGGCAGAATAACTTTGAAATGCTCACCATGCTATTTCTATAAATCTATTTAAAGCACCCTCAAATAAACCGCAGTATTTTGAAAATAGTTTTCAGTTACATGTATAGGTAGCACAGACCAAAGACAAAGACATGATATAATCATTTTACTGTCAGTAATCAGAAATGGTCTATGTCAGAGAACTCATGTTTAAGTCAACCATCAGACATGTTGAGGTTTCCAGTGAAACCAATGGCAAAGCATTCATCAATGTCGTCGTCGGCAGGATTGAGCTCGTTATGCAATAAACTCAAATACGGATTCACGCCAAGAACTTTTTACTACACTGTAACATCACATTGTTGCTGTATTGCATTATAATATAGTAATATATATTCAGTAAAGAATAATTGGCCATGAGCTTTTTCACATCTTTTATAAAAGTAAAAATATCATTGCCAAATGACGCTACCAATATTATATATTACCATTACACTAAAAATAACTTTGTTTCTTCCAGAAGCATGATGGAATTAGATTCTCCTAGTAGTATAAGATGAAATGAAGCTCAGGCAATTTCACTCATTTATTTGCAGGTGGTGTGCAACAGAGGAAGGAAACACAGAAAAACTATAAAATGAAAAGCAGAGATTCCAAAAAATTGTGTCAAAGAGTGTTTTCAGAAAACCTGTTTTATTTCAAAGCACAAGTTCCTTTCTCCTGTTAAAATGTTCTATTCAAAGACTTTAGACATTTCTGAACTTGTAAATTACAGCTCCAAAAGTATATATAGATTTAAGCTGCTAGTTTATTTGCAGCACTGTAAGTACGGTAATAGGCAGAAAGCCGGGTACAGCATTTAGGGACCATTATCCTTCATTTGCAGAAGTACTGCACTGTTGTCTTGTGTCGAGATATTCCTGACCAGACTCTTCAGGTCTTAGTTTCTGTGAGGACCTCATCCTGAGTCTCAGAGATACTGATTAGAAATATACTGCTTTGGGTTACTTTAAGGACGTTTGAACAGCAGTTGTAGAAGTCTGTTTTGTACATGGCTGGGAGTTAATCCTGAGGGCAAGCTCCTTATTAAATCATTCTTTGTGCACTGAAATCTTAAGACATCCAGCAAGAGGTATGTTTGTTCCATTCTGGCTGTGAAACAATAAACGTACTCTGAAAGAATCATTAATGTTCATGGCTTCTGCATTCTTCCAATTGGTCCAGCCTGTTTATGTAATGTATTATTAGTTATGAATGTAGTTATCGTATTTACATTTGGTTACTTATTAACATTTATTCATAATGTATACACTCTGATTGGAGGTCTTACTGCACTTGGTAAGCACCAGAGACAGACATGGTCCCTACCCCAGGGATCTTACAAGCTAGCCCCGTGTAAACTGCGCAAAAGATATTAATAACATAATTTCCTCTGGCACGGTCATCCACCAGTTGAAATCAATGGAAAGAAGCACTTCAGTTTTAGTATGAACTGGAACATACCTTGATGCATATCTGTAGCTTTCATGTGGACGTTATTACTGTAAATACAGTGGACTGCATATATGATGGAACAGACTTTCAGTAGAGAAGCAGATAATTGTTTGATGTACTTTCTGAAACCATCAGCTCTGAATTATAAGCAAGATAAGAAGATGCTAATGTGAAACTATTTAAGGCCATATAGACTTGTTTCAGCTAATTGAACAATTTTGATACATCAAGAGCTATGTGAGCTGCCTGGGGAGTCGTCAGCTGATTTTCCCAAATCAGAAAAGTAGAGATCACAAGCCTTCTCGATTCCATTTTGGGAGGAGAAGAGCTTGTCATACAAATTGCTGGGTGTGACTGCATATTGATGCAATG
Source organism: Charadrius vociferus (assembly GCF_000708025.1). Lineage (NCBI taxonomy): Eukaryota > Metazoa > Chordata > Aves > Charadriiformes > Charadriidae > Charadrius > Charadrius vociferus. The sequence goes on along the minus strand of NW_009647401.1, from coordinate 4,317,837 downwards.
ATACCTGCACATCTTTCTCTCCATTAATTTGTATTTGGGCAACAGCTGTTCTGGGACAGGAAAAGGACATTTTTGTCAATGGTCTCCAAGGCAGTGCTGAGTAGGTTAAAACAGGAGGCAGAGAGGATCATCAAGATAAATGTGCTCTCCTGAATCTCTATCCTTTCTCATCCCTCTCCCATTATATTTTTTTTTTCCTAGTAACAAATAGTTTAAATTTTTTAAAATAACTAAACCCAAATGTTGTAGGTTTTGCCACAGCTCCTAAGTTTTTCTGAGACCTACAAGAGGTTACTTTAGCTCTGGTTTCAGAGCATCTTTGCTATTACAGTGAAAAAGAGATGGTGCAGGAAAGGGACGCAAAGGATGTGCACCACAGTTGAGAACAAAGCAGTTAGTGTAACTCACCACTCCTTGCCCTATGGTACACCTCCTCATTAAAAGACATACAAAGTTGTCGTTCTCTTCAGCTTTTGCATGAGTTGACTACACTTGGGATTGGCTGTGAGTGTGAGCACCTTATTAGCATTTTGAATGACCTGTACTGCAATGTAAATGAAACTGAAGATTGAACTTCATGTCAAAAGAAAAAAAATATACATATCCTAAAAGGTGGCAGCCTGTGTTTCATTTTCGCTGCCCCATATCCTGTTCTGGGAAAACTTTTCTCCACTTCTGAGTTAATAAAAGCATATACACATTCTGAGCTTTTTTTTTTTATATATATGTATTTTTATTATTCACACTTTTGAAGCACAGAGAGGGACCAATTTAAAGGGCCTAAAATCTGGGGAGAGTTTTGCTCTGGAAACAATTATTTTTGTTGAGGACTATTGATGAGGTGATTACCTAAGAATTCAGTGGTAGGAAATTGAAGAGGAGGCAATTTCTGAGTTCTGAAAGATCATCAATAACAAGTGAAAACAAGTCAGGTTTCTCTGTGGATTGTTTATACAAGAGCAGTTGTTGATAAATGAACTTCAGATTGGGTATTAGACGTACATAGTGTGCAAAGTGTAATAACAGTTTTACTGCTCAGAGCTTGCGAAGACTGCATAATTTACAAGCAATTTACTCAACCTTTGCAAACAAAGAGTAAAATCTTTATAGAATCATAAAATGGTTAGAGTTGGAAGGGACCTTGAAGATCATCTAGTTCCAACCCCCCTGCCATGAGCAGGGGCACCTTCTGCTAGCCCAGGCTGCTCAAAGCCCCATCCAGCCTGGCCTTGAACACTTCCAGGTATGGAGCTTCCACTTCCAGGGATGGAGCTTCTCTGGGCAACCTGTTTCAGTGCCTCACCACCCTCATTGCGAAACTTTTATTCCTAATATCTAATCTAAATCTCCCCTCCTCCAGTCTAAAGCCATTAGCCCGCATCTTATCACTATATGCCCTTGTAAAAAGTCCTTCCGCAGCTTTCATGTAGGCCCCCTTCAGATACTGGAAGGCTCCTTTAAGGTCTCCCCAGAGCCTTCTCTTCTGCAGGCTGAACAACCCCTACTCTCAGCCTGTCCTCATAGGAGAGGTGCTCCAGCCCTCTGATCATCTTCGTGGTCCTCCTCTGGAGCCTCTCCAGCAGGTCCATGTCCTTCTTGTTCTGAGGACTCCAAAGCTGGATGTAGTACTCCTCATCCTTGTATATCCTGTTAACAATGTTTTTCTTTTTTTTTTTTTTTAACATTTACCAATTTCCCTTAGGTTTTGTTTTTGCAAACAGGCAAAAACTTTGAAAATAACTTCACTCTATTATGGATGGAGTTTAATATTACTTACCTGGGGATAAGCAAGAGGAATTAATAAATGAATAGTTCCATCTCTTAGGTAACATAAACCACAGTTATGATGCTCAGATATGTGGTATCATGGCTTTGCTGTAACCGTGTAGTAGTTAAAGCTAGATCTTACCATAGTTGGCAGCAAGAGAAGATGCTGTGTTAGTTGTGTAAATATGCAGTTAGTTATGCAAAGTCAGAGATTAATTGACTGATAAGGAGGGAGCTGGGCAGTGCTGGAGCTCCTTCTTCACTCTGCCAGGTTCAGTGCACCTTCCGGATGATGTGGCAGAGATGTTTTCTCACATTCCTTCCACACACCTTCACTTCTGAAGATGAACGGTAACAGCATTTATATTATAGTGCTGGGAGAAAAACAGGAGTACTCTTGTATCAGATTTGTTCACACTTATTTGAAAGTTTAAAAAATGTTTTGTCATGGTGAAAGAGTTTCAGAAGGAAAAGATTAACAGAGGGCAAGTGAAGTAGTTTGGTCATGTATCCAGGAACCTTCTTACTTGTCCTGTTTGGTATCATGCATAGTGCTGTAAATGAATACTAACATCAAACAGGGTTTCTGGAAGGGAAAGGTGCTGCTGAAATAATTAATACTTTCTTAAAAAAACAGAAAAGTTTGAGTTGGAGGAAGCATGGGGTTTGTTTCAGCAATTATTCTTAAGCAGAACAATCTGGAAAAGCAAAGCAATATTGCCCTAACATACAGCCAAGTGGCAGCCGGGAAGGATGAGTGCAGCTAGTTCCCTATAGAGGAGCTAGATTTCCTCCATCAGAAAAGAGAGCCACAAAAAGATGTTTGGCAGCCTGCTAAGGTAGAAATGTGGGTTGTTTTTTTTAACCATAATGTCACCAATATTTTGATGAAAATTAGTGTGCGGAAAAAGAATCTCTGTAATTTTAATTCTGGGAAGTACTTGGCAATTAAAATTCTTACAGAGTTTAATGATGGAGATACAGGCCTAAAGAACAGATTTAAATAAGATCTTCAGCCGGAGGGAGTTCTTGGTCTGAAGTCTTCTGAAGTTCTGCTGTAGTTGCAGCCTGTATTATTATCTGCAAGAAATACCCATGGAAGGAGGAATTACACTCTTGTAACAGCTGAGTTTGGTGACATTTACAATGTAGAGATAACAAGGTGTTGACATTGGCCCATATTTTCTCCCCTTGTGATCGTGTTCTGTTTGAAGTGACTCAATATGTATCATATTTGTATTGCAAATACCACATCTGTAGTTTGTATACAAATGCTTGAGAGATTTATTGTCCATGTTATATTTAATTCTCTAAATTAAATATACATATTTACATTTAAATTGGAGTTTTGAGGCAGTTTAGTAAGATTAGCAGATAGCTTAATAATATACATAGAATTTAATTTAAGATTAGGGCTCCATTCTGTATGCCTTATTTCAGTCTCTTGAGAACTGTCAATTCATTTTCTGTTGAGTTTCTTGAGTTTCTATGGATTTTTTTAGTTTTAATTCTCGCATCTTCCACTAGCTTTGTAAAATAATTCCATTAGGATTGTCGTATTGTAGAAGCTGCATCTTATTAAAAGAATACTTAACAGTTCTTTGAGATTTCACTGGCATTTAGTCATACATCAGTGATGTAAAGCTTACTTCTTGTAATGTGCATACATATTTCTACCACTATTTTACAGAAGAAAAGAAAATAAAGCGTGAGTGATTCTTTCCTGGGAACTGTACAAAGTCTGCGTTTGATGGACCTTGCAGAGGAGCAGAGCTTTGGTTGTCCAGGTACCTCGTATCATGAGGCTGTAAACAATTCCTCTGTCAACAGAAGCAGCAGGTGGTTGTCAGTGAGACTTCTTCCACCACCACAGGAACCCTAAGGTAGTGTTTGCCCTAGTGCTTGGGCAAGTCGTAAATACTAAATATATGAAAAAACACACACTTCAAAAGTCAAGAAAAGAGGAAGAAGACCACCACAGATATGTAAAAGAAAAGAATCTTTCAAACATCTATAGGTTTAGTGGTTGTTTCATTCTATATGTTGATTATAGTTATGCTAAAATTACTGTAGGAGGAGGGTAAGTTTGCAGCATTGAAAGTTTCTAATTTAAAAAAAGCTTCCATCAACTGTAACACTGGCTTCATGACCTCATGTTGGTTATCATCTGACAGTGTTTTTCTGGAAACCAGAAATTGATTGTGACCCTCAGGTCCCATTCTCACATGCCCTGTAGTAGCTGGGGTTGGGGAACCTGAGGGAAGATTACACTGCTGTCACTCAGCAGTGGTCTTCCTGGCTAATTAAAGAGGAGCACTGACAGGCCCTGAAAAGAATCCTGTCAGCTCCCATCAATTAGAACAATGTGACATATTACATGAGTCCTGAGGAAAGGTTCTTAGAGAAAGAAAAAGCAAAGGTGGGCAAGTAAAGTCCCCACAGGGATAATGGGATGATCCTGCATAGGCAGCTAAGGTGATGCTAAACAGGATACTGTCTTTCACTAGTTTCCATATCATAGCTTCGTATGGATCTCAGCGATTTTTACCACTCAGATTAACACTGCTGTGGGAAAACAATAGAGACTTCCAGATTTGTTCTTGCTTTGGGAAATAAAATGCGTATCAGTCCAGGGTGGGGCTCTGTTATATTGGGTGTTATATGACCATCTAATGAAAAGGAAAGAATCTTCCTGCAGAGCTTCAAACTTAAGGGTGTAGGAAAACAAACATAGACTAGTTAAAGTACTTCCCCAGCGTGAAACAATTCCTCAGTACCAGTAGCTGGAGCAGAACCTGTGCCTCCTGTCAAACCATATTGTCCCTGTGGCACATCCTGCACCTTAAGTATGAGAAGTGTAATAAGTAGAAATTTTTGTTCTCAAATTATTAGGTTTTTTTTTTTCTAATTTTCAGACTTACAGAATAAGTTGCATCCCCCCTCTTCCCAAATGCAAAATTATCTTCTGATCCGTATGCCCTCTTGACGTGTCATGGCTCTCCAGACTTCCTTGCTGTTACAATTGCTATTAACTACTAGCATAAATACACTGGATGAGACTGCACTTAGGGTAGAAGAAAACAAGGACCATTTGTGATATAAGCACTGCAGCTCTGGTAAAATAAAGTATCATCATGTTAGCAAGCAAAATGGATGGACACAGTCATATACCTTTTTGCTACAAGTAGTGGCTGTAGCCTTGTGTAAATATGTATTAACTGATTTAACACATCACAAGGCTGAAAAATTGTAATTTATATAGATGAACCAGCACTTCTTGGCTTGAGCCACATTCTGCAATATACTGCAGCATTAGGAGAGGTAGATTGCTCCTATGATAGATCTCCATTTCTGCTGAAAGCGTGTAAGTAAATAAAACACAACAAATGGTAAAAGGCCTCTTCCTTATTCTTCTTACATACCTCCTTTGAGCCAGAGTGGAGACCAATGCCATAGCTCATGAAATGAGAAACTGTCTATATCTAAGAAAGACTTCATAAAACTTAGGATACTTGGCTCCATTCGTCTTATATTTCTGCTTGAATGATGGAGGAACGAGGGTAGAGGATTAAACAGAATAGTGGAAGTGAAAATATGATTGCCCTGGGTTAATTTACGACTGGGGTTTGTTTGTTTGCTCGTTTTTCAAAGCACTTGCCCAAGAAGTTCAAATGGTCAAGGCAGCTTGTATAGTCAATAGTGCACAAGAGACTTAAGGAACTGGTGAGAATTGGCTCCTCAGCTCAGCTGACAAGGTACCTATTTGCCTTGGTTAACTGGAAGTTGGCTTCAACATGATTTAAACTCACACTACTGGAATTGCAGCAAAATAACTTTACCACCCTGCTGGAAAGCCTATCTGAATAGCTGCTTCTACTGAAAATCTTGGCTGGAGTCTTTAGTTACATTGTCCCTACCTCCCCGTTATAGCTGGTACCAGGTTTCTCTAATATTGATGTTGATTCTGATTAAAAGTGAATTTTCTATCCCAGTCATCCTGGTTCTTAAAATCAAGACTGCACTGAGAAAGGCTATATTTGGTTCCTATATGTACAATATTTAATATTTTGGTACATTTTCTAATCTTCTTATTGAAATTGTGCTTTCCACCATTAAAGTTACCTTAAAAAGTCTCATTAAAATTCCTTTTAAAGCCTTTTACAGCCAGCAACACATAATTTTTAATGTGGAAAAAACTCTTGAAAACATACAGTCCTAATTGTTGATTTAATTTAATTTTTCATGTGGTGAATTAATCATTTGTAATTTTATGAAGATCAAAGGTCCAGGGTGTTTCTCAGCCTCCATAAAAGTCTTCATTTTGTTTTCATGAAATATAGCAAAGATGATTTACTATTAGGGCTTGTTAGCCTTTTGTTTTCTTTCTGTCTCCATCTCTGCAACACATCTTTTCATTTTTCTCTTCAACACAAAAAACTGTTTAATTTCCATCCATGCACAGAAAAGTCTAAATGGAAAATGCTTTTATAAATTCTTGCACTTCTTCTTTTTTATTCTTTATTGTGAAGTCAGAGAATAAAATAAAAAACCTCAACAAATAGTATAGTCACCGGGAATTGTTTAAATATGAATAAAAAACCTTTTTGCTCACTTACATTTCACTTTTATGTAAAAATTGTATTCCATCTTTAAACAACTGAGAACTTGAAAATGTTACTTGCTCACTGTCGATGGTGTAAATAGCTGTGAATGTATACAAGTTTGCAGTCAGCAAAGAACTGTGGAAGCCTGCAGAGCACATACTAGCTAAAATTTCCTTTTTAACTAACCGCCTCTGGTATTCTTTTTATATCTTTAATCTCACTATTAACTTCATGTTTTGCCATTATTTCTCAGGGGAAAAAAAAAAAAGTATGAAACCAAAGACAAAGACTTTGTTTGATAAGGCAAAATAACGGAGACAGGTTCTTTAAAATAATACCTGAATGCACAGTATACCTTATATTGTGGCTCTTGAAGTGCTTTGATACTAAACCATCTCTCAAACGCTTCTGCAATGTAGAAAAGAGTGGTCCTTTTATTAGCTTGAGTATGAGTATCAACAAAAAATGCATGTGAGTAAAGGCATGACTGTGCTAAGAACTTTTCTTAGACATCTTTCTTCCCCCATTATGTAATTTGGTAAAAATGTTGCACAAGCAGTGACCTTCCAGCGTACCTCTCTCCTGAAATTAGATCACTTTCATCTCATATCACATATGTCCTTGCATTAGGCGCTAGCATTATACTTTCTGTCCCCAGCAACCACCTCCACCAGACCCCAGGATGCAGGAGGAGTATTTCTGCCAGAAGGTTGGGCAAGATCAGGAGGTCTGAAAAGGTCTGGTACCTTTTCTGGAGTGAGCCACTGCCCTGATAACCATACCGAGATGGCCAGTCATCTTTTGCCAGCTATTTGGAGAAGACGGTACTCAGGACCTACAAAGCGACAGTGGACTGTGCGTTTGGAGGATGAGCAGATGCTGATCAGTAAGACAGCCTGATCTTCTGCAAAAGCCCAGGCCAGAAAGTTTAATAGCTTTAGGTACATTATCTCCTTTTCTGTGAACAGTCCCCTAGATTTCAGTGGGTCTGCTTAGACTGTCTTACAGAAGCATAGCAGAATCTGGCACAGGAATTTAGTTTGAATCTTCACTTCATTCCTAAATTCTTTTCTTCTTGGAGCATGTTAACACCATAGCACTATATCTATATTAAGGGAAGCTTCACGCCATCGTGGAACTGTGAAAACAAACTTCAAAGGTATATCCTTAGCGTTGCAAAGAAAATTGCCCTTCTCTCTGTCTAGTAAGCAAGTCTGAAACTGCTATGAGTTGTGAATGGAGATAGATTCCACATTAGAAAACAACACTGAGACCATGAAGACAGGCGCTAGAGACAATGTTTGGCAATTTCATTAGCTTGCAGAGGGAGCATAAGATGTCCCAGCACAGAAGGGGAATCTTGGATACATTGCAGGGAACGCTTACATCTTAAGTTTATGCAATACTGGGGAAACCTGAGTTTATGAAAGAAACTAACACCTTAAATAGTGATTTTTTTTTTCCACTACATATGATCCATAATACTGAGAAATTAAACAACAAAAGGCAGAACCACTTGTCGGCAATCGTCTGAGAAAAGGAAGCAGTGTAACATAGCAGCTCTGAAAAAAGAAATTAACCCCCCACACACTGTATGCATGTAGAAACACAGGACAAGAACTCCTCGGCCATGGAAAAATCAAAGGCAGAAATCCCATTGACTTCTGTTGGATCCAAATTTCACTCAGCGGGAACTGTAAGTAAGCAAAACTAAATTACCTGTATGCTTGCTAGGCCAAGACATTGTAATTTGCACTTGTGAAAGTGCCATGCCATTGCTGCATCAGCATTTGTATAGTGCAAATTCGATATGTATTTTTAGTTAACATAGATAGCTATAGATCCTTCCAAGAATTATATGAATAGTGAAATCAAAGGCAAATGTAACTAAGCCAGAGCTGTAGCAAAACATCTGCATGAATGATTTCTGCAGTCTAGGTTTGTTTCTGTAGGACAGAAAGAGGTTACACTCACACAAACCTAAGCATAAATTCTGTGTTCTCCAAAAAAGCGCAGAACTGCAGTATACATGTGGCATTTGCATAATGCTGAACTGAGGCGTTTCATCCTCTTATGTTTGTAATCTGAAGAACAAGAGACAACTTGAACCCATTGTGTGCGACAACTTGAACCCATTGTTATTAGAACAAGAGACAACTTGAACCCATTGTTATCGCTGGCTGTCTTAAGTACACTTCCATGCCAGGTGAAGTGGAGGAGGACCACTTACAAACAAAACAATCAGATAAGATGATGAAGCACCTCACTTTCATAGTCTCAAAGGGGACCTCCACTTTGAAGAGGACCTCCTTCTCAAAAAGGACATTCACTTTGCCTGACATGGAAGTGTACATGGAAGTGTACTTAAGTTAGCCCACAATAACGATTGGTTTCCTGAGAAGAACAAGTGGTAAAAGTGGAACACGGCTTAATCTAAGATCTTCAGTGAGGCAACTGTGACTTTTGCCATTCCCATTCATGAAAAAAAGTGTTTAACACAGGGCTGGAAAAAATACAAGAGCATAAAAAGCTTTAGTCATAAAATTGTAGGTATCTTATTGTAATGGACTATTAAAGTATCGTAACATGCAAATATCTTAGTATTCATTAACACCCAAACTACTAAATCATAGCATATACTCATTATGTTGCACAGAAATCCACTATCTTTATGAAAATCCACTCTATATAAAACTGGGTTTAAACACACTGCCATCTAAACAAACTAATGGAATATGTTTGCTATGAGTTTATGTATTATGACCAATAGGCAAGTGACAGAAGAATGGAACTAACAAAAATGTGCCAGTTAACTTCCTTTCACCTCCTACTTTTGCCAGATCTTGCCAATATTTTATCCGCTCGCAGAGCGGTACTGCAAATATTTTCCCGCGCGAGGAGTTACAAATTATCAGGGTTTGCAGGCTAAGAACCTTTGGCTGTGAACTGTTGGCAGGGGGTAGGCTTGGCTTTGCATCCCATGAGCTACCATGCAGGCTGCTGGCTCGGGATGTATCATCAGCTCTGATGGCCTTCTCTTCCTTCCCCTGGTCTGCCTATCCAGGGCTGTAACATGTTTACCACTCTAGCGTAAATGCCTCATGCAAGCACGCACTGTACTAGCTTGTGAATTTATTAATCTCAATACAGAGCAAAAATTGGAAAGAGGGGGTTTTTAAATATAAAATCACCATGAAGTACTTACCCTCTATTAGAGAGACGCACATGGTGAACATTCCGATGTATTTCAATACCAGTGTTACATCTCGAGAACAACCACACTAATAGGAAACCCCGTTAAAATATTTTCCCACCACACAACCCTCCAGCCGGAGACCGTTTCAGACAATGGTTTCACATTTTTAGTAATGATATTCTTAGCAGTCCCATTGTTCTAAACTGGTCCCACAGATATCTAATTTTTAGTAGGATAACACACATTATTATAACATATCAGAATTTTTAACCAGAAAATTTCCCTCTGACTTTACAGACTTAAGGGCACTATGTCACCATATGTGTTTTCTTGCATTTTTCTGACTACTGTATTCTAGAACTAAACAAACTTTGTCACACCAGCCTTATCCGTGACAGATTTCCACTGCCTGGGGGTGTTTATGGACAAGAAATAAGCAGTCTGTTTTAACTCATCAGGAAGTGAGCCTAATGAATAGGCTTAAAGCCTCATCTGTTTACTAGTGTTTTATTATTTGTTAAACTGACTCGTGGTCATTCTTACTATAGCAGTGTCGTTCTCACCACCGTACTTAGATAATGGCCTATCAACATTTCCATTAGAAACTCTTTCTGAGAAGTCGGTGACTTAGCTGTGAAAATTTACAATAGCGGTGCCGACCTAGAATACTAGTTCCCAGATGTGGTTTGAATATTTTTATTAGATTTTTAATACGAATGCATGCATATGAAAGCTAGTGAGGAATGTTAATAGCCTTATTTAAACCACATCGGCATTGCACACTTTTCAGCTCCCTGTGGCTTCGCCGGCGCACCTCGGGCTTCACAGGCAACACCTCTATTATTTCAGTTGCCAGGTTCTTTTAAACAGCGAGGTGCCTTAAATCAAAAACCAGGGATCTACTATCCACTTGAAACTGGGCCCAAGTATGCTCACAAGGTTCACGAACATCATGACGGGCCAATTCAGGCAGCGCTGCCAAATTTGCAGCCGTTGGGGACTTCCTGATGTTTATTAGTCATATTCCAGTGTCATGCGGTGTGCAATATGAGCTGCTTCTTGCTGACTGCAAACTCCAAGGTGGCGTCATGAGCCCTCTGGGGAACACAGATATCATTCGTTTTATTAAGGACCTGGCTGGGACCCATCACACGTTCTGCCTACTTCTTATTTAAGAAGAAATATCTATGTGCTCTTTCTTTCCCTCTTTCTTTAGAAATTAAGTACTGTAATCAGTTCTGAATACTTTCCTCCTACTGCTGAAAACAGAGCCTGTCAGGAAACTTCTTCAACTTTCACAGGAGTGGAAATGTTTAGGAAAATAATATTGAACAGCAACCACAATAGTCCAGTCTGACTGGAAAGCTGTACAGGCGTATTACAGCAAGTACATCACAAAGCAGAGGCAACTGGTGCTAACAGGAGTAGGAGAGTAAAACCCCTTTGATGTCCCTTCCCCACGTTAGTCTGCATCTACTGAACATTTCAGTACAACCAAATGGTTTTGAAAATACAGGTTTTCATGAAGCTGCTGAGAAAGCAGCTGTCCTAGGGATACAATGATGTTCTCCCCAAACATGCCCACATTATCCCCAAAGATGTCCTGACCTAACACAAGGGCTAGCTACCATGGGCCAAGCCCATGCCAAGTAGCCGGCCAGTGCTGGGCAATGGCTGAGCAACACTTAGGCCTGTACTGTGCCCCTGCTTCGTGCAGATGTAGCCATTGAGCTCCAGCTCAGAACGTTAGGACACGGCCCCCTGAAACAACGAGCAACTGTCCCGATCCAATATCGGGAAGATTTCGTTATAGTCCCAAGGACGAGATTAAGACGCTGAAAGCAGTCAGATGTCGTACAACCTTTTACCTTATTTTCTGAACAAACCAGGGAGAGAAGATAAAAAGGGAGGCAGAGGGAAGGCCAAAGGGGAAAGGAAGAGGGATAAGGAAAGGAAGAAGGAAAAGAGAGTAAGAGAGAGAGAGTTCACTGTTACCACTCCGAGTCTGATGGTTCTCTGCTGATTCTGTCCAAAGTCGTCAGTCATGACACGCTCTGTCAAAGTTGGGATCCGGGAAGGTGCGAGGCAGTGAGGAGCTGGGGAAGATGAGGAAAAGAGCGAGCGAGCCCCATCAAAGGGGGCGTGCTCCTTATATAGGGCCTTGCTCATGCGCAGATCACGAATGTGTACGTGCGGTTCGTGCTGGATGTGCTGTTCCTCTAAAAGCCTTCTCCTGCGCTTTTCACGACCCTGGTCCCCACGCAGGCACACGAGGTTGTCCATTCCACAACTGTGAAGGGGATGGTTGTCTTGGAGCACGATGCTCGATTTCGGGAGATGGCGGTACGGTGGCAATGTCGAGACAAAACCGCATCTGATCCCGGTTCTCTACAGCAAGCACTGCTATCTCCTGCAAAGCACATGGGACTGGCTCCCGAGAGGTTGGCTTTGCTGAGTTCTGTGTGGCACTCAGACCCTCTTCAGGTGGTACTTTGGGAGTTTACTCTCAGAAGAGGTTTCATGGAAAGAGTCACCTCCACACCGGGTTTGGATATATTGTTGAAAACGGCTCATTCTGGTTTATACTGATAGTTAAACTGTCTTTAGTGCTGCTTAAATTACTAGTATAGTTAAAACCCATTGATGACAATTCTAAGTTGTTATTAAAAGATATTGCTCTAAAATGCACTATCTCAAACTCTTTGTCAATTTCAAAATGAGATTCAAGCAAGTGTTAAAGCTGCATTCACCTTTCTTGCTTGAATTTGATATAACCTTCAGGCTGAATATTCTGCATTGCTGATAGCATTTACGGGCATCGAAAGATAATCTAATGTTCTTATAGGCACTCAGACTATTCAATTGCTATACACTTGTAAAACAAAATATAAACAAGCACTGGAGTCAAATAAGAAATAAAATTTCCATTTCATGCAGTACTATTTCAATAAAGAGTTAAAATTTTAGAAATTGTCCCAATAAAAAACTTTGCAAATGAAGTTTTGTTTTACATACCAGAAATTTCAGATTTGAGAAATTAAATGATGTAATAAGAATTAAGCTACCTCATTTTAACACAAAAGAAACTTAAAAATGATGCTAAAAGAGACTCCATGAAGTCGTCTAATCCAATAAGTGTAGATTTATGTAAGTGCACACAGGGCCAAAAGACCGCTGTTAAAAGGCTCAATCTATCTCCCCTTGACGTTAATAGAAAGACTCATTTGAATGGGAGTTGAAATATGCCCTAGAGCTAGCTACTGTAAAGTGGTGAAGACTTACTATAAAATGCTGGCCATATTTTAAGCATACAGACCCATCTTTTAGGAAGGGCTACTTTGGAGGGTAAATGAATCCAGTGGGAAAGCCTTTAGTTCATTCAGCTTTAAATACCTACATGTAATATTCTGGTATGCACTTTTTTTATGACCTTCACATTTTCCCCTCTAGAAGGATTGTCTGAGTTGACTAAAGGAGTTAAAAAAACATCTATGATGGTGTAGGATTTCATGGCTGAATGCAAAGATCATTCATTACTATATTTTTTTTTTTCATTCCCCAGTTAGAAAACAGTATAAGCTCATTCAAAGTTCATATTCTGAGGTCTTTTTTTTTTTTTTTTTCAAAGAAGAAGTCCTTTCTGTGATATTTAACTGTTGTATTTTCATCATATCTTTAGTTGCTGCTGTGTATATGTTCAAACATATTTTGGTAATTCTCAGTATGTGGCTTTTGCTGATGTGAGGACTACTAAATGGGTAGTTCATTTAGTTCCTCTTTCCATTAGATAAACCGTGGCTTGGCAAAACTGTGCTCCTATAAACACACAGTGACACCTCACACCTTTTCTCCCTGAAAAACAGCAGCTTTAGTACAGCCATTGCTTAATGTAAGCTGGCTGAGCCCTGACTGGTCCCAAGACCACAGAGATGACAAAAGTAAGGTAGCATTGGGTGACATGAGAAATAAACTCCACTCAGGGTTTCTTCAGGTACATCAAGTTACATGAAGGGGAAGAGCCCATGGTGCTGTTTGGGAATTTGCCTTTATCAAGTACAGGGTCTCATCTAGGCAGTGCATCCCTACTACAGCACAGCCTTTCATCTTCCCCATGACCCTATTTCCCAAGTGCAAATAGGAAGCAAATCATAGCTCAAAGCCAGCCAGGAGTGTCAGGAACGTGGGTCTTGGATCCAGAGGGGTTCTCCCATGCTGGTCTGTGACTACACGATATACAAGTGATTCAGAAAGTAGAAGCTGTTGTGTGGCCCAACAAAAGAAATATGTGTATTGGCAGGAAACGAAAGGAGATGAAGAAAAACCAGGGTCAGTTGAAAAAGCTAGTTGAATAAACAGATAAAATAACTGCTGAGTTAGGCCTTTAACTTTAGCTCTCAGAAGATGAGAGAAGTTGAAGTGCTCCGTTATGCCAGGCTTCTTTGGACACCTTCACTGTTCGAGGCAGCCACGCAGGAGGAGTTGCAGCCTTACCCTGAAAGCGTAGCAGCCACATGCTGTATGCATGAGCATTGCGCAATATTCCAGCAGCAAGCATGGGGAGCCCATGGGAGTCATGGGCCCACATTTTGTAATCCCAGTTCACAAGCTATAAATAAATATGTAATTGATCCATCTTCATGGAACAAACTGGATGCCTTCTTGGTGTCAGCTTTATGTTCGGAATAAGCTTTTCATTTTCTTCCCAAATATTCAAGGATACTTGGTTAATTTTAATTAGTTAGGGCAACATCACTTGTTTCATTAGGAATAAATGGAGAACAGAGTTTAATAATGACTTCACAGGCTCTTCTGCAGTATTCTTCTACTCTTTATTTTTTCTTATTCTTAAAATTCAAGATATTAACTCCCATTTAGTTGTGGCTTTTTTGCCCTCCTGATTGCTTGCTTTTCAAATCTTAGAACTGTTTTGTTATCCTTGACTGCATGCAAGGCATTTTCTACAAGAGCCTTGGGCTTTGGCACAGTCTGAACTAGATGGAAACAGATCTCCTTCCAGGTACACAGCAGAAAACCTAAGTATTTTTTAGCATTTGTGGAGACCGCTGGTCATGTGCTTCATACTGTCAATGTTCAGTGCCTGGGCACTTCTGCTGGGAGAAATAAGAGGTACTAGATACATTACCTATACAGGAACCTACTGTGTCTAGTAGGGAAAAAAAAGTAGGAAGAGCAAAAGGGTAAAATGTAAAGCCATTCAAGTTGAAACCCACATGATTTCAAATGTAAGGGAATAGGAAATAGTAAGGAATTAATAACGACATAATACCTGCACCATCTCTTTACATTTCTTGGAACAAGTCTGGATCACAGAATCACAGAATGGTTGGAAGGGACCTCTGGAGATCATCTAGTCCAACCCCCCGGCCAGAACAGGGTCACCTACAGCAGGTTGCACAGGACAGTGTCCAGGTGGGTTTTGAATGTCTCCAGAGTGGGTAGTCAAAAAATTATTTTGATGTCCCTTCCAACCTAGATGATTCTATGATTCTATGAATTATAACTACATGAAATTACATAATGTATGTCCTTTTGGGGTCATCATCTCTCATCATCCCTTTTAGATTTAAAGTCTATAAATCTTGCAAATTTGTGACAATGTGTGTAATAATAATTTGATGGTTTACTGACTGTTTGGATTCCCATGAGAATGAAAATTTTAGTACAACTGAGGTTTTAGGTTATGTTTTGTTTTATTGGAGGTACCACTTATGCATCTTGAATTTATTTAAATAAAATAAATAGGTATTGTTTTTAATGCTTTTATGTTATTTACTCGGCTAGCATCTCTCCACAGCTTTGCAAGTAGCCTGAACATAATTTAGACAGAAATGATAACCAATTACTGGGTGTAGGATGTGTGGGATGTACCTAGCAGAATCTTTCTAATGAGGAGAGAAAGAGCTTTATGCCTGGGTCTGCACCACCTGAATTTTGGACATGCAATGCAACCACAGTGTAGTACCGCTGGGGTTTTCAGTGTAAAATTAAGTTCTGAGCCCAAACAGAACTTGCAATGATCAGATAATGTTCTAAGGAAGATTTTCATGGCAGGTCTGAAGATTAATCCCTAATGTAATACCTCTCATAGGACAAGACATGCATAAAATAGGTAGAAAATGAGGTGGTGTTCTCCCTTTACAAAAGGGGCGCAGAAGCACTGTGAGACTTGCTCCAGGACACACAGGAATTCAGTAGTGAGATATGAGCAGAACCCACTCCATGCCTTAACAACAACCCTATTAACCAGCATTATTGTTACTCTTTCTGTTATTACAAACAATTATAGCTGATCTGGACTAAGGAAAAACAAACAATCGAGTTTATCAGTCTGTTTTATTTTATCTATTTCAATATAATTGCTACTACAACGTACAAACTCTGAGCAGTACATAAAATGTTTTAATGATCAGGACAGAGGGTTACTAGCTAAAGAACAATTAAGCCGTTACCTCCTAAGTCGCCTGTTATACGTTCACATCTGGAGGGAAATTGTAGTCTAAAGGCTAAGCCTGCAAAGGGCTCTTTGGCAACGCTGGGCGGTGCTCTGCCTAATCTCAAGCATCCTAGGGCCAAAGCCAGAAAAGAAGCTTTGGCCTTGTAATTCTTTCCATGGCAGTGCCCGTGAGGCAGGCACCTCGCTCCAGCAGCGCAACGCAGCCGCCTGCCTCAGCGCCCGGAGGAATTCACAGCAGCCGGGGCCGGGGCAAGCCTTGAGGACGTGGTGTATCTTAGGTGACAGTACTTTCTAGGGCACAGATGCCTTACACTAGCTGCAGGGCAGCAGGATTCGTGTCTCCTGGGCCTCCGGACCCTCCTGGACCGAAGTGCTTATGTATCTTTTTCTCTTTTGACAGCCAAGGATTTGTTGTTTCGACCTTTCTGAGGACTTCATAGAAGGAACTGGTGGTACTTCCTGTGTTTCAGGAATCCCCAAACCTGGTAATACGCTGGGAGGAGCAATAAGTTTGCCCTCAGAGCTGTGTTAGTGTAGGAGCTTCTTTCTTACGTCTACCGCTGTTACTGGTGAGGTGCCCCCAAAGTCTTTGCACGGTCACTTTTGGAGGCTGTGTGTGGCAGCATCTGCAGACTTGACGAAACACATATGCAGGGAAGATCCACAATGTGTGATATTTAGTGCACTAGAAACTTCTCAGAGATCTAGGAATATGCATTAGGCTTTCTGAAGTGGGATAGTTTGAGGCTGAAATCAAAATACAACAGAGTGAAGTGAGAGTCACTGATACCACGTTTATACTGAGTGGACCTAGGCAGCTGTAGGGAGGGAGAGGAGAAGAGGACAAGTACCCAGAACTTGAGCCAGAAACACCTCTATGAAACTTCACTATCTTGCTCATTAACCAAGTGCACACTGTAAAACTTACAGGTGAAATAAACTGGAATAACTAAAGAGGCATTTCATTAAGTACACGCTTAGAGCTGATGAGTACCGTGCATCTCATTCTTTCTTTCTTATTAGTCACTCAATGGGTTGAACACTCACCACTCTGAGTTCAGCATCTTCTTTTGCATCCACAGGAAAATGTTACAACAGTCAGACCAGACACTATTCTGGGAGAGAAAAATAGATATTTTAATTTACTGGTCTAAAGAAACTGAAAGTGTGAGTACAGCCAGAGGTGATGACAGGCCACCTGAGATAAGGAAGGAAGCCCAGGATTCCAGTCACTACTAGTGACGACTTAGTTTGAAAGACTGGAGCTGTTTCAACAGGAGGGAATTAGATATTCCAGGATAGCCAATAGCCTTGTCATCTGAGATAGGCAGATAAAGGATAGAACTGAAGTTGCGCAAATATTTTAACTACTGCTAACCTCTTTGGCGGCCATAGTTGTGTAGAGCTTGAATATTTAAGGGTATTAAAATACTGGCTACCAGAGCAAAGCTCATTTAAGAGCTCAGTGAGGCAATGACTAATTTGCAAATCCCTCCGAGCTTCAAGAATGAGTAAATTACCAAATTGCTTGGTACTGTAAAAAACTATTCTGGGCATATTCAACAGCAGATTTTTGGCTGTTTAGAAATTTTAAAATAAAACACTTAAGAGGGATTAGGCAAAAAACTGAGAAGGAGACTGACAATCTCTGTGGCAGGCTGAGGTCCTGGAGGGTGCAGTTAGCCATCTATTACTTCATGGATGTATCTCTAAAGTGGCTCTGTGGCGCTACCTGTGAATTTCTCACACCCATGCTTAGATCTGAAAGTTGGACATGTTTAGATCTGAGTTTTTCACTGAATAAAGAGAGTAAGTTCCAAGCTTTCCCCTACCCATTCCAAATAAAACACGGGTAGGTTTAGATGTGTTAATTCTGATTTAGTAAATATTTAGCCAGGATTATCAGTTCTGGTTATTGAAAAACCTGGATTCAAACAACCAAAATCACAAAGTTCCTTTAGAAACCCTTAATTAAGAAAAATGATAACAAGTAATGGGATCTTTTCATTGCTCATTTGCTTTTGAGGTTTTTCCTCCATCATTTAGTGCCTACTTAGTTTATGCTATCAGACTCTTCTTGGCAAAGAAAGAAGAGCTAGAAACTCACATTATTGATTAAAAAAGAGAGATCCTCTCAAGCATGCATGGCTTTAGGGCATCCCTGGAAGAACTCCGAATATGTTACAAATAATGATGTAAACCTGTATTCTATCTCTTCAGGGTTAAGGCTGGCACTTCTTTCTTAAGGCAAAGCAAAAGGATGCTATGAATACAGGTAAAATTGCCATTGCTGTGCTGGGGAAGCACAGAGATGGCTTTATCCTGGTCCCAATGAAAGAAGAAATCCCCCCTGGCGCAGACGAGAAGACAGGCATCGCTTTTCTTCCTTTCTTGGACACTGGGCCAGCCGAGCTGTTTGTGTACACAGGCAGTGTGATTCCCAGGGTAGGCACAGAACTGCATATCTTCTCTTATTTAACCGGGTTGCTCCATGAGTTAGGAATACATGCCCTAGGAAGCTCCTTGAGCTGCTTCCTTACTTATATTGAGGCCCCGCACTGCCCTAAATCAGCCAAAACCTGTAAGGTACAAGCTGGCCTTGAGTGTTGTATTACAAATAACACACAACAATATTCTTTCAGGAGGGACATCCTCCTTCCTGTAACCATGTAATTCCTTCTGCTATTAATGGGAGCTGCTAAAGAGGGAGGATAAATCTCAGAAAACAGTGACTACAGCATGACGCATGTGCTTAGTTTGGGGTGTGAGGCGAATGCAGTATGCCTTTTCTCTCTTCAAGGGCCATAAAAACAGTTGAGGGAGACAGTATTATTTCCCAGTGTCATCAGAAGTGAATGCAAAGGCCCAGCAAACATTTTCTTTTCACTGTATACTTGTCTCACTACCAACTCCAGCAAATTTTCAGTTCAATGTCTCTGAAAACTTAAAAGGGAAAATACTCCTGCCATTATTGCTATTACAAATTATCAATGATGTGAAGGTGGAAGGTACGCTGTACTGGATGCTGTAAGCATCACACTTTTTTACCTACAACAAAAGAATTAAGTGTTTTTTAAGTTTCAGGGAACAAATGAGAAATTTTCAAACCATTATTTATTTATTTTTTATCCCACAGAAAAATATTCAGGGGAATGGAAACTTTGCGTAGAAACACACCAGTTCAGTCCAGTATTTTTTGGGATGTCTCTAGTCCAAAACTTGATTTCTTAATCAAAATTAGAGGACAGCTAGAGGAAGTGATGGGAAAAGTGACAGAAACCCCAGAATAGCAAAGAGCAACTTCATCAAACACTGTCTTGGACAAAGAAAGGAACCGACTAAAGGCTCTGATCCACTTAGTATTTACTTATTACATAAACTTAGATAGTTCCAGCTGGAAAGGCTTCTTATGAAATAAATAGTGGCCTATTCGTTAGGGCAGTTCACTTTCAGATAATGAGGATGGCATAAAAGGGACTGAAATTGTCTCTCATATGCATCTCGAGTATCCAAAACAGTATGCTGCTATGACAGGTCGCTTTTGACCAGCCTTTGCTTTACCTGATTTTATGAATAGAGCTCCAAAGTACCTTGATTTCATGGTGGGAATGTTTATAAAAACTTGAAAAGTTTAATGGGACAAGAAGTGTGTTTCCTGCCCAGCTCTACGGCAGGTGTTTATTCTTTATTGCAGCGTGATAGTCTGCAGTATGACATTCTTTTCCTAATACTAAAACCAAAAGTTTCCCTAAAAATAAAAAGCTAAAAGTGAGCCTTATCAGAAACCAGGACTGTCATAATTATGATTGTCAGGATCCTCAAAATTAATTACAACTTCAAGCTGTGACAGAGCCTAAAATAGCAAGAGCTGCTGCTGATCCAAAAATCACTCACAGCGTGTCCAAGCTAGTATTTGGCAGAGAGCATATGCAACTTAAAAAAAGAACATAACCCTTTAGGCCCATGCAAGCAATTAAGCTCTTTGTGGAAATGTCAGGCCATAAGTATGAAAAGACCTTTCAATTGTTTACATACAACTTTCCTCTAATTAGTGATTTTAATTTTTCCCTCTTCATTTTTCAAATAAGACCAGATGGGCTTAAGTTCGGAGGGCAGCTGTTCTGCTCAAAAATAAAAAAAAAAAAAGAAAAAGAAGAGGTGATTCCTGCCAAGTCAGACCCCATGATTCTTGTAGTGAGGGGGGTACAAGTAAATGCCAGTCAGCTTAGCAGCATTTAAAGATACGTAAGGAACTTAGCCTGGGAGCTCTGCTGACGACGTAAAACAAGAAGACATTTCCAGAAGTGTCTGTCAAACAAAGTATAAAAATAATCAGAGACTGATGGCACAAGTTACTGACACTCTAGCTGATGTACAAGTGGGTGAAATTTAACAGCACTGTGCTAACTTTAATTTCATTGTTGCAGTGCTTCTTCCTAATGTTCTGAATGCAATGATCAGTGGGTTAAAAATATACGATACAGCCGTGTTTGATCAGAGCTACCTCAAATTGCTAATGGGGAGGATTTTTCTTTCGTCGCACAAACTGTGAAATCACTGCTGTCATATTAACTTGTGCTGTCTGTGCCACCTCTCTGCTGCTGTATCTTTCATCTCAGAGACAGTGACTTATTCCCCAGTCTCTCTTCCTGCTCCTCTGAGCCTATAACAACATGCTTTAAGTCATGAGCGTGATGATCCCAACAGTGTCTAATGCAAAATAGGTCAGTAGAATGCAAGACAAATGTCACCTAGCTAATGGCCAAGACTGCTTGGTTTTGCTCCTGGAGTCTTGCCTCAGCTCAAGTTCATTAGGAAATGCTAAGCCAGTCCCTTGACTTTCTGTGCTTCAGTCTGTAAATTGAGAAAGGGGAGGCTTCGCTAAATGGTAGTTGTTTGAAATCCTTGGGTAAAAAGGTGCTTATATAAACGCTAAGACATAGACAGTTTATAAGAGGGAATACATAACACGAAATATAGCTATTTTATTTTCTTATTTTCTCTTATTCTCAATGTCTTTCAAATATCTTCATACAAGCCTGCTCAAAAAGCCCAAATGTAGGATCTTATTTAGATTTTTGGTTATAAATATGGATCCTCAGAGGTCATGATGTTAGTCTGAGCTCCTTTTAGAATTTAGATGAGGTATCTTTGCTCTCTTTGCTTCTGTTTTCCCTTGCATCTGTGGTCTGTCTTATCTATTTGGATTGGAAGCTCTTTTCAGCAAGGACTATTATAATGTGTCTGTGGTACCTAATGAGTCAATCTTTTTTTGGTCCTGTTGGCACTGCCATAACACATAGTGCTAAAAATTAATCAATTTAGTGTTTAGATTTACAACTACAGTCTGATGGAAACTTACAGTCCGGGAGACAAGTGATATCCTCTTACACTGGCAGAGCTGCAGAAAACTCTTCCACTCAGTAGGTCAAAGCAAGAAAAAAAAAAGTGAGGGAACATGTGTGATGTCAGTGCTGCTGCAATATAAAGCTGAGACAGAAGCATGCATCTCCAAGAAACAAGTAATAAATGAACACTGAGAACATCAAAGTAGATCCCATTGGATCCCTCTGTTGCTTTCATTCTTTGTGAGCATTAACTGCTAAGTGACAACTTTCTGTTCAATTCCCATTGAATTTTGTTCCCTGTTCCTATTTCTTCCTATCATGTTACTTGCTGTGTCTTTATATATAAGAGTAAGCAATATTGCTGAATATTAAAATCAATCCGAGACACAAATACCAATATTTGGCAGATAACACAAAAGGAGGCAATAGTGAGTTCTTGTTTATTTCACTACTAAGACTGCAAAAAAAGATAGTGTCACCAGTATTCTCCATGTAACATGGCAGCTGGGGATGGGTTGTGTTTCAAGGCATCTTATGAGGCTGGAGTCTCAGGATAATGAAACTTTTAGTCCTCACAGGACTAACCACGAATAGCATTCACACAGTAACAGGTGGTGATTTGGTCTCAGGGGTTATTAATTTGCCCTTTTAGGGCAGCTTCATAACAGTGATGAGAAGCTGGCCAGTTGAAGAAGCAAACTGGTTGTTCTCCTGAAGGAAAGAACGGATGGCAGGGCTGTGTTTGGAGTACCAGAGCCAATGCTATAGCACAGGGTAAAAACATGACTTGCTCTTGTGGCAGATGGATATAGCCGTGAATGCAAATATCAGTCTGGAGAGTTTCTTCATTCATATTAACATTTAAAATGTAGTAGCATGGGAGGCAGTAAGCACAAGTTGGGATTCATTCCACCAACTTCAGCACAGTTTGGGTCTGCTCTGGAAAATGTGTCTCACCAAAGACTTAGGAAGGTGTTAAAGCACTGGATGTAGAGTATCTCCACTCTGCCTGGTGAAGCTCAAAACTAGAGAAGAAAGAGACTGTTCAGTCTGCCCTCCTCCTTGGTTTGTCTGCAGAGCCTTCAAAGGAAGGGTGCCCAAACCAAGCCCACTTTACACATATCTCTGAGAAGCAATTGGATGGCAGTAACTTCCCCTCATTAGCACCAGCCTGGCCTGGGGCTGACCCAGCAAGCCCAAAGCAGAAAGCTCTGTATCCCATTACCAAAACCCCAAACCGTGCAACTGACTTGACTTCTCATTGTATAGACTATAAATAACTTCATTCCAGACATTGCCAGGTGGTGCAACAGGGTGAAGGCCACCACAGAGGAGAATGTGCTCTCCTCAAAGCCTGTGTCCAAAAGTTTGCTTTCAACTTGTACATCCAATGGCTTGCTTTGAAGACCACCTGCCAGAGGTGATGTTTTGCTTACATGCCAATGGACGCTGGCTGTTTTTTGACCAGGGAACTTTGTTTCCTTCAGGCTTCGGAGGGAAACAATGACATACTCTCCCAAAGATTAGGGAAGCCAGGGGGCTAAGCAATAGCACACAAGTGCCAAGGAGTTGACTTTGATGTATTGGTTAGGACTCCACAGGAATTCCAAGGCCAAATCCCATCAATCCTGGTGTTGGCACGCAGAGGAAGCTTTCCCTCTGGCATCATCGCTGCTCTCAACCTCTTTTGCAGAGGCAGGAGTGGCAGCCAGGTTGTTGGGCTGCCCTTGGCTCCTGGCCAGCACCTGCATGATGACCCCTGGCCTGGAGGTGATGGGCCACAAAAGGCTTGCTGACCAACCTATTCTTCACTCAGAACTTTTATTCCCATAAGAGCAGTGTTTTCGCTGCTTAGTGCATTTGTTTATTGCTGCCTCCTCTTGCTAGCGGGCTCAACCTTCAGCGTGGCCAATACTTCTGCTTATGACAGCTATCCCGGTTTGTCTACTTCGCCCTACTTGTTGCTTTCTGCCTAGCCATGGCTAAGGCAATGGATGTTGGCAGGGGGATATCTCCTAAAGCCATCTTTCCCATTTGGAAAACCTCCAGTCTTCCCAAGGCACATTTCTTTGCAATTTTCTTTGTAGCAGGCTTGCTTCAAATTCGCCACTGTGGAGTTTGATGCCTTGTGCTCTCAGTATGCTGCAGAGCAGCTTAGGACACTACTTGCTCTGTTGAGAGTGAGAGCTAGACTGACATTGGATTTTAGTTTGTATTATTTTCATGCAGAAATGGAAATAAATGTTGTAGCAGCTTGTATCATTTACATGAACACATCATTCCAATGGAAGTTACGTAGCTGCCCAATGAAGAGAAAGTGACTCAGGAGGCTAAATTTTAAGGTTAGTAGTGGCTAAATTATAGCAATGGTAGACATGCTTTCTGTCCTGGTAGTGAGGTACCTAGAGGACGTGATTAAGATTAGAAGACAAGAAAAAAAATACAGAGAGTTAATACAGACACACATTTAAAAATAAAGTATTGCAGTATTAGCAGAGCAAGTCCTGCTTAGGAAGGCTTTTAACAGTTATCAACAATTCTTTAGAAAACAGCCACAGTTTACATGTGCAGCCAGTTGCTTTCTAATTGCTACAGCAGGCTACCACTGGGAAGAACAAAGGAAATATTTAGCACATCGTAAATTCTTCTGCAGCCCTGCCGAGTGGCTGGAGTTCAGATTACACGTTTATAACCAACATTTGAGAGCAATTTCTACTCCACTTTGAGAAAGTGGGTGGGGAAGCTGTTCGACACTTTCTTCAAATGCCTGAAGTAATATGTGTCTGAGAGAAACACGGGTTCAAAATTCTCTTCTACTTGTCTTTTGATTCAGGCTTGCAATGTACTGTAATATATATGTAATGTTCAGAAAAACTTTGTTAAAAAACAGATGTATGTCCCATTGTTGTTGCTGTTATTATAACAATTAGCTTCCAACTTTACCGCTATTGCGGATGATTTGCTGAAATCTTGCAAGCTGATCAGTATTTGCCCCCACCAATGCTAAGGATCTTGGAAACGCTGCAGGGGGCTGTGCTGGTAACTGGATGGGAGGTATTAGTCTCCCTGAGTCGGTACTTAATCATGTCCCTGTCTTGTGAATGAGGTGTTGAGACTCTGACAATTGTAAAGATTTCATGATCTAGCAGAAAATATGCTGGTGCCCTGGCCAACTCCAGGCCCCCTTTAGTTTCAGTTCTAGGTGAATTCAGATGTTGCTCAAGTTTCTCGTGGCTTCACATGGATAAAATATTCTCCATTAGATGTTCTTAATGAGAAAGCAACGCTACTGTCTACTAAACAGCTGCCAGTAATGTACAAGAGAAGTAAGCAAGGGAATCTTCTGTATTACCAATATTCAGTTTGGAAGCAGTTGCAGTGCTAACCCATAACTTTTATGAACTTCTCTTTAAAGAAAAAATTGTCTTAGAACTTAAGTCATGTTAGATGTTTGTCTGTATCTACTTTGGCATGCACACTTTTTTTTTTTTTAATGTGAGCGTGTCAGTGCTCCGGTATGTCAGCCATTATTACAGCTACAAATGGGACAAGGATGGCTATTTGTTTCACACACCCCACGCCCCCAACTGATTTAAAAATGTGGCACTGTGGCACACTTGGAGCTGAAAATTTGAGACTCTCAAGTGCCTGCAGCCAAATTAGAAAAGAAAATAGAAAACTGAGGGATTAAGTATAATTTGAAAAAAAACACTTCAGTGTTCTTGACAATACTGAGTATACATGCTTTGCTGCAAGTCATATATTTTTTACATGGCTGGTCTGACAAAAATTTCAGCAAACATTTGTATATTCTATCTAAACAGCTTAGTACTGATGCGTTAGAGACACTGTCAGTATCTCACTGAAAGAGGAACAACACATTTGTCCACCAAAAGTCCTCCACCATCCTCCAAGTATATAGCTCTAAAATATTAATGTGTTTACAAAGCCTACTCTCAGTCACTTGTATAACGTATTTCTGAGGATGTATGCCTATGTCAATAAGAGCAGCTGACAGCCTAATCATACTAAAATCTGTAGAAGATATAGAAAAGCAAGGAAACCAGGGCATCTGTTATGGAGGGAACAAGGACGAAATATGATGTTACAGATGTTGCTAGAAGAACACAGGATGAAATCATAGGTCCTGAAAGATAGTTACCTTAATTTCTGTGTTATCTGATCATGGTGGGTTTAGGTATAAAATTTTATACTCACACTAATGCATTATTCAACTGTTTATCCAACTTTCTTCAAAGTGAAAATCATTAATTAAATGTATCCCTTAAAAAAATCTTCAGCTGTCACAGAATTCTGAAGTCTTTTAATTGCATTAAAATAGGGCTGTGTTCAAATTGTTCCTTGTCAGCCCTTTAAAACTAAAATCGGGATAGCTAATGGAAAACTGTCCAGGGAATGAAGACAAAGGGAGATGTAGTATTCTCCAGTAACAATAATGTACACCAATTGTTTTAAATCCTAAAAAAAAAGAAGTTACTAAATAGTTTAAGCCCCGCTTTTAACTTCAAGAAATCCCAGTGTCCCATTTCTGAAGGACATTTGTTTCTGGGATAGACAGCTATGATGACCAGAGCAAAAAGCTGTATACAAACACAGCAAGAGACTGGGTGACACAGGGACTCATCTGCATCAACAGGAACTTGGGTCTCTAACTAAAAGCATCCACTGGTTTAGTATGGTCTGACACTGTCACTGTTACTCCTTAAACATTACGTAAGATTAGTTTTATTTTTAAAAATGGTTTAGTGGTAGGAGATATAGCAAGCCTGCATCATTAGATGAAAATTCCCAGCACCCAGCCATTGCTGGGAGATTTAAACGCTTGAAGCAGCAATACAATGGAGTGGCTGAGGTGCTCCATAGATGTCTGTTTCTATTTATGTCTTTCTATCATCAGCTTTGCACTCTCCACCCCCTCACACATTACTCCTCTTCCACTGAGTAAATGGAATATTTCACCCATGAATAACAATGTTCTTTCACTAACCTAAAAGTGCCACACAATGCCTTCACACCTGCAGTATTTATAAATTGCAGGTCCCGTGGTCATGAAAGGAACTTAATAAGCACGCTTCACAGGTGAGATGGCTGTAGGTTAGAAGCAAAAAGTTATGCTAAAATCTGCTGGATTTTGTCATTACAAAGCTTGTAGTTTCCCCAGCCTTACGCTCCGACAACCCACGGTCACAGCAAAACTATTTCCGTGGCAGTAAAGCTATCTAGAGGGCATATTGTAAATGCATTTACTTTTATAGTTTGTTGCCAGTTTGGTAATCCATGTTTATAAGAAATTGCAGAAGTGGTTTTAAAGGTTACAGAAATATGCAGACTAGAGAACTGGATGTGGAGGGGCTGCCCCCGCCTTCTGCCATTAAATGAAATGACAGATGGATGAGACCTTGTACCATGAATATAACTGGTACTTCAACAATTGATGTTATTGCCACTCTTTTTCCATTCATGCTTCATCAGAACTTTTCCTCTCCTTCCGTGTCTCTCCTCACTATTTACTTGTTATGAAGCACTTGGGTCTCTGCTGGGAGACCCAATCTGGCAAATACTTGATGTATGTGAAATACGTGTTTTTAATGTGCATTAACATTGTGGTATCTACTTGCCTGAGTAAGGCAAGCAAGTTGAGACTGTGCTGATGACCTGCTTTTGCCGGTCTTGTCAGTCCTACCCTTGTCAGCTGAATTTCATGTAAGGCAAAGTATAAGTCACGGAAAACAAGATGACACTGGCTCCTTTCCTTACTTTCAAGGGGTAACACAGGAGAGCGGTAGCAGACACTCAAAGGCTCTTGGATCTCTTAATTTCATTTTCACAGATGATCCTAAATTCCTTCTCCTTTGTCTAGTCTGGCCTTTGTAGCTGTGACTGTTGGATTTTCCAGTGTTGTGAGGCATAAGGGTGAGGGCCATGGAGTCTTAAAGAGGAAAAGATGTGGCTGGGTTAAGGGATGTCAAGCCTTCTTGAGGGCTGTGTGCCCATGTAGAAGATCATCTCCCATCGAAAATAGGATGCGGGGCCTGACAGGGTAAAACTCAATGGGGAAAGCAGCAGCCACCTGTGTGCACATAACATATATATACTCTACAAGTGCATGAATGTGTGCATGTGTGCACAAAACTGAGAGTATATATTAATTAATGGGTAGAATATAAATAATATGCATACTTAAATGTTTAGATTTATATCCATAACCATGCAATATTTAAGTCTGTGTAAAATGTACATTGCATTTGGAAAATAACGGCCTACTGTCCTTAGTTTTTAACTATTATGCTTCATCCCAGCTGGGAAGACACAACCTTGCTATGGCGAGGTGCAAGGGCCATGCATAGTGAATGCCTAAACCCATACAGAGCCTTAAGACACGAGCAATTTGGATTCCAAATCAGGAAGTATCTTAAATAGCAATTTAGTAAGAAAGACAAGACCCTCTGGTGCGTTCATGGAAAAGCGGTAAAAAAGCCAGTGTCTTTGCTTTATGTTATTGCTGGTGTGCCTCTTGGCACACTATCCCAGCTAACCGCTGTATGCACCAGCAGCCCTTGAGTTTTTTCCTCCCAGGAGACACTGTACAAAGCTAGTAGCGGACATAAACCAGTCAGACGGTGTATGAAGAGGTGATGCACAGCCCAGTGAGAGCTGCAAAAGACTTGTGCAGGAAGGGAGTTGACTATCTGCTGGGCTTGTGAAGGTACATCTGCTGATGAGAATCTGGGAAAGTCTCACAGCTGGTTAGTGGGTCAGATGTTTTCGTGTCACGCGGGACTTTTGGAAGCGTCGGATACTAAGCAATCATGTAACTTTCAGAAGCCTGAAGTCACCACCATCTGCATGTCCGCTCCCTTTTGCTGTTGCCATTCCTCTGAAACAAAGCTCATATTAAATGCTTTGAGTCTTGGCATAACACAGATCCCCAAACCACACTTATCCCATGCCCAGTGATGAGTGTGCAGTTCTATTGTTAGAAGCAAACCACTTCAAAATACCAAAACATACATTTTACACATATTTTCAACTCTCTTCTATGTGAACAGCAAAATCTTCTTTTGCTCCCTTTTTTTTTTTTTCTTTCTTTCTTTTTTTTTTTTTTTTTGGTTTTTAAGATCTCCACAGTGAGATCTTGGGTAGTTTTTATCTTAGAGAGGAGTACATTTTACACAAGTAAGTGTGTTTTGACATCAGCTCTTTCTCTCGCCAGGCTGAGGAGTTCTGGGTGCAATGTGCTCCCTGAATTAGTTATGATGTCACTGACACCTAAAAACGGGCATTTTTCTGTCCTGGTTTAGGTGTCAATGACATCATCATCTGCTGCAGTGGAAACAAACCCCTAAAATTTAAGCCTGGGTATGTAAATTGAGGAGTAGCTGTTTTTTGAAATATTTTGCTTTAGAATGTAATATTTAGTCTAGACACAGATTCTGTTAATGATTTGGGATCACAAATGTTCTGTGTACAGGAGAACTGCTGTTAACCTTTAAGAGACAAGAAAAAAAATACTCAAGGTTATAAAATGCTTTTACATACCTGAAAACAAGAACTGTTTCTTAAGTAAATAAGAGTGTAGGTGGTTGTAGACAATTCTACAGACTAATCCAATTTGCTTTATTCAAGTTTATTAATGAAATATGAACCAAAACCACCTGAAAATCTTTAAAATTTGTAAGTGTGGCCTCTGAAACAAGTGGAGCTGCAGTAAAACAAAATGTACGAAAAAGAACAATTGGTTTCTATCTCCTGAAATTTGTGTTTCCAAAATCCACTCAGCTTAATCTTAACCCAACCTCTCCCTTTGATCTATGTGACCATAACAGCTTTGGAAAAATTCTAAGATGATTTTAAAAAATCATCATATTAACAATGATGTTAACTTGTCACATTTATGGACTAAATTAAAGCTATTTATTTGGCACACATTCTTTACAGATCTTTTACAAAAATACTTAACTCATCCTCAGTTCATCTGGCTGCAGGGCACAATCTAGTACCCATTGATCCCAATAAAAAAAAAAACAAACCAAAATAACTAGATGATGCCAGCTGGTTTCATCTAGGACAGCAAAACTGTAAAACCCAACGACTTTTTCTTTCTCGGACGACCTAAACAAGTCTATGGTAGTTTAAATACAAAAACGTGGGCTTCCATTTCATGTGACAGGGCTATTATGTCTGCTTTGATCTTTGATCGCAGATTTCTGAAAGCATTTTTAAGGAGATTAAAGGCAATTCCATAATTTTCAGTAGAACGCGCCGTGAATTAGATATTTTCCCCACATGGATGCTGCTGTTGTGTTCCTCTTGGTTCCTGTGCTCAAACTGCTAGCTTAGCCAAGAAGAGCTTAATGTAATATACATACATAAACCTCTCTCAGGGTGGAAGCCAGCAACCTGATGGATAAAGAGCCAAGTTAGGAAGTGGGAAACGGGGGTTAAAATCCTGTGAGATAAATCCAGGAACTGAACCGTGGTCACAGATTTCTTCAGTCAGCGCTCAGACCACAGTGTTACGGCATAAAGGGAACATGAGAGTGGTGGGAGTCCTCTGCCAGCTATTCTGAAGAAGTACAGAAAGCGCTACTACATTTTATGGGTGACTGTTCCTTACTGCTGTGCTTTAGGGGTGACTATGCAATGGATTTTAATGAGCCCCTCAAGGCATTTAGCAGAGGGTTCCTGGATGCCAGGCAGGCTTAAGTATGAAGGTGGAAGTGAGCAGCTCAGCTTTGCTTATTAGGAGTGAAACATTTTCTGCTTATAGACAGGAGAAACGCTTTCAAGTGCTTAGGCATCTTGCAAGTTACCAGCTATGATGCCTCAAAGAGTAACTCGGTGGGCATTTTGAGAATCCCAGTATTGCATGTAGTTATTTACATTTTTGCCTAAGTCCCTCTTTAATTCCCCACGTCCTCGTGTGGACGAGCACAGATCAAGACAACACCACTGGCTGAACACAAACCTCATTTTTGACAGTGCTTATTTTAACTTGGTGCAAAGTGACACCTACTGTCCCTCTATATTTGTATTATTATCTGGAATTTATTTGTGGTGGGTTTATTTTTGTTTAACAGTAACACCTATACTTGTGTAGAAGCATCTTGAAAACAAAAAAATAAAGACAAGACCATGTAAAAATAAAATCTGTGTACATTAGCCATTAGTATTACCATCACTCACGGGTATCCTCACAGCAACTTCATGCCTTAAAAATTCTGGAAGTTGATTGATTGTTTCCAAACTACTACATAGTTTTAGTTGATTAACCACATATATTTTTTGCCAATATGTCTGGCTACCTTTTAGAAGTTAGTGCATTGCTGGCTGTATTACAGAAACAGATTTTTTAAGGATTGGAATCAGATTTGGCAGTAAAGGGTTCAGTTGCAAATTCATAGGTGATCTTAAAATTTCATTTGACATAAAAGAAAACTCTTTGCAATGGAAAAATAAGAGCCTGGATTCTATTTAAAATGACATCTCCACTTGCAGCCTTTTTTTTTTTTAAGCTTTAGCATAATCTGTCTCAGGGACAGTGCTCACTGAAATTTCTGGTATTTTCCCTGTTCGTTTAAGATCGTCTTCCTAGGAATGAAGTAACATCCTGTCTTTTTAAAAGCAGAAAAATATCTGTTCAAAACGTCTTCTCATTAAAAGGTCTTTTGTCCTTTTCTTTGGCTTTTTCAGTTTTTAGTGAGTTGTTTATATATCTCAGTGGTTTGAAAAGACAGATGTATTTTATGTAATCTTCCATGTAAGCTTTTTTCATTTCACTTATAAATTGCTTTTCCATATTTTAAGATGCAGTTATGTTTTCGTGGAAAAATCACCAAAAAACAATTGCGAGCAGTTATTTGTTGCCCACCATGAACTTCCAGATAAAGTGGGTATAAATTGCAGTAGGTAATAAAATCCCAACTTATAAATAAGCCACAATTTTATTGTAGAAATAGCAATTAAAACTGTGTTGTTCTGTTTTATTTTTACTATAAGACGGTAATATATGAGTTTCATTTGGTTAACAGTTAAATAGTTAACAGCGTGTGCTCTGTTTTGCTCGGAGGGCAGCTCTAGGTACCAAAGTCAGAGACCCCAAGCTGCCCAGAGATACAATGATGAACGGCCTCCGTATAGCAAAGGGCTTCCAGAGCCTGCCAGGAAAGGCTGTAACCTATACATTATAAACTCGTAAGGAACAATGAAAGACAGAGATGCCAAAACTGTGAACCTTGCAACTGAATAACAATAATTTAAGGCCATATGCCTGGTTGTATATCATAGATTTCTGCTTCCTGAAGCACAAGCTTGACCAAAATGGTGTCCTTTTTTTTCATCTCTATAAACCTTTCCTCAGTTTACCGTCAGATACGCTTTTAACTCTTATAGGTTTGGACACAGTTCAAGCACAGAGCCTTAACTGCGTCTTGAGCCTTAGTCTGCAAGCAAACAAAAGACAAAACAATTGTTTTGGTGGTTTTAACAGATGTGCAAATGTATACTTTGCCTGTTGATTTGGAGTACCAATAAATGTGAAAGCTGTTTGACCTGTGGCAGAGACCCCAAATCTGACTTTAAAATCACCAGTGTTACTTGGCATTTCTTCACCGAAACAGGCGTTTCACACCGGAGAAAGATCTTTATTGTTATGACTTGATATGGAAGTGGTATCCATAAATATCCTAAGCATGCCCTTAAAAAAAGAACGTATGCATAGTTTTAGTTGGGAACAATCAAAATCTGGTGTCTGTGAAGCTCCCAAAGCAAAACACAAGGCAAACCAAGGACAGACTTGCTGTTTGTGTTCTCTCTGGTGGCTGCGGTTAGAAGTTGTGAGATGTTTGTGTTTTCGCTGACTCTTCTTCTGTTCAAGTCCTGCTCTTGTTTACATTATTGTTTTTAAATTGGATGTAGTCAAATATCTCAACCATAACTGGCAGTCCTTCTGTCTGGGCTTAAGTACTGTTTAGGTTTCATCGTCATCCTCTACACAGAGCTGCGTATCATTAGACCAAAAGTCATGCTTTTTAGGGCTGCAGAGCTGGTGAGGCATTTACAATAAAGTAGCAGGAAAAAAAGGGAAGGGAAGGGAAGGGAAGGGAAGGGAAGGGAAGGGAAGGGAAGGGAAGGGAAGGGAAGGCAAGGCAAGGCAAGGCAAGGCAACAAGAGGAGAAAAAAGTAAGAAAAGAGACAAAAAAGGCAAAAGAGAGCTTGGATTGTCTAATTGGGCCTGGCTTTATCCTAGTGTTATTTTTATTAAATTTAAGCTGATATAATTTGCTGAAAACTCTTCTCAATTTTCCCATCATGTTGATTTCAGTACAGTGATATGAAGGAGCAGAATTTCATCCAGTATACTACAGTGTCCAGTACGCACAAACAGAACTAATCTACACACAAATAAATTATAGAAGTCTACAATTAATATATATTTATAGAAACTTTTTTTTTTAATTTAACAAAATTGTTTTCAGTTAGAACAATTCTCTTGTGCTTATATTTTTTGGTAGTAATCCCAAGTTTTCAAACCATCACCTAGCCATAAGGAAGCTGTTGAGAAAAAAAGCCAGGCGATGGACTATACTATAGTGAGATAAGTTCTAATATCACTGCCACATTATAAAAGTATCTAATGAAAAGATCACATAGTATAAAGTCAAGAGACCTCTGATTCTCTAGCACATGTATTATAGGAGATATTGGTATCCTATAAAACTCTACATGAAATACCTTGTACAGTTCTATCCTTGAAGCATATAAAAATACTTTACAGTTCAGAGTATGCTGACTACATATGACATTTCACATAGATGTTATTAAATTAGCAAAGTGCTATTGGTTTGATGTGTACCCACTGTATTATTTTTTGTTGACAAGGAGACACAGAGGTCAGATTCTACTCTTGACTATTCAGTTTTTCCATGGTCGTCAATGTGTTCGTCTATCCTGAAGAAGAACTTAGTTCACTGTGTACTAGTGATAATGAAAAAAGTTCATGAAATTTCAAGTATAATAAAATAAACCATAATGGTCATGAACTTTTCTTTATTCCTACTCTAATTGTGAGAAATGGACAAATTTAATAAAAGCAGTTATGCAGAAAAGCAGTTTGCAATTTCATGATGGAATTTTCAGTTTTCCTCACTCAAGTTTTAAGTGCTTTTAAAAAGAAAAATGTGTGTTTGAATCCTAAGATATGACTTTTATTCGCTGAAATGGTCCCCGGGGCTAATCCTGTGTGATCAGTATGGATCTGAGTGGGGGAGAAGCCCACCTGGAGGAAACTGGGCCAGCTCTTCTAGCAGAGATTGGAGCTCTGGAATATAGCAAGGCCACACATTATGTTCGCATCCCTTAATTGAAACTTAGTTCCACAGGGCTGTCATAGACTAGAAAAGTAGAAATATGGCTTCCTTTACTGGTCATGTCTTCACAGTCATCACAGATGGTAGTGAGTTTCTCAGCTTCTAGTCCTGATTGTCCAGATGTGATCTTACTCTTGTCCTCAGGCCATGCAGTCATGACAGTGTGGCATGGTGCCTGAATTGATAAGCTCTGCCACAGCATTTGGCCCATAGTGAAAGGATGAAGTAGAGAAGTGATGCAGAATTAAAAGGGTAACTGCCTTTCTTTTTACTCACCCATCACCGTAAAAATACCTGAGCTGCCTTGACTTTCTTATGAGAAAATAGGCATTGCTTGTTTGAGTGTTTGGTTTGGGTTTTTTTAATATCTTAATGAGAGAGTCAAAGTTTGAGGATTTTTATTTTTTTTTGGTGGTGGAGGGATTGTTGCCTCTGAAGATCTGAGGAACAAAGCTAAAAAGCATCAAACTGTGGGTTTTAGGAGTTTTGAGGACAGATTTAGAGGGATATTGCACTCACACTGTGAATTATGCCGTCAAACATAGTGAATCCATTACTTTTTAAAACACAGAAGATTCAGGAACAGACTCCTTAGAGACCACTAGAACTGTAGAATCATATAAGGATATGTTATTGACTCCTATACTTGGTCACAAGCTAATCAGACTATGTGTATTTTAAAGGCCATTTATAGTTTAATTTATGACCAATTGCACTATTTGTATGGTATTTAAAGGTGTCACAGACAGTTTGGATGTAATCCAAAAAGCAAGCAAAGTTTTCTTCTTCCTCTAAGAACCAAGCAATGCACTTTTCTCTGCTTGATGAAAGATCCTGGCTCAGCAAGCTGAGCTGCCTCGCAAAATGTGTATATGTCTGAAACATAAGAAGCTTGCACTGACAAAGGAAAAGCCAAAAATGAAATAAAGAAAAGGCAGCTAGCTTGATGACAAGCTGGCATGTTCAAATTTGAGGCTCAAATTCAATGTGAATCACAACCATGTGAATCTTATCCTGTTTCAGAATTGAAGCAGAGCTCAGATCTTGCAAAAAGAACGATTCTGCCTCGATTTACACATGTGCGTAGACCTGCTGCAGTCCATGGGATTGCTCGCTCACCCGCAGAGCTAAATGCAGACCGGATTATCTGATTAATGCCCTGGAAAGGCTTTCTGATTATTATTTTTTTTTTCTGATGAGTTACCATCACGACACTTTTCCGTCTTTTGGAAAGGCTACCAACAGGAAGGACTGTTGGATATCATGAAAAATAGTTCCTATGAAAATAAAAGCTGGATAGATTTTTCAGCAACACTACCAGGACTATTTTTACAACCCTTTAAAAATGCACAATTTTTCCAAAGATTTGAGAGAAGGGTTTCAGTAGAAACAGGGAGTCCGTGGTTTCAATGTCTTACTGCGCTGGGAGTTGGGGGGAGCAGGGGCAAGGAGAGGGAGAGGGAGGAACAGATTGTAATAATAAAGGCGCACAATAGTATTACACATGGAGTTTAACATTAAATAAAGATTGCCTAAATTCCTACCTGCGAATGCTTAGCCTGGTGTTTGTTACACTTCCAAGTGTGAAGGAAAAGCCACAAACATTTATCATGATTGTCAGTAAGGCCCCCCTTCCGCACCTCTCCCGTGCTCTCCACTCTTTTCCCTGCATTTCAGAGCTGTCAACATCCGTGCTTGCTCAAGCCTCCATTTCTGGCTGTTAGTGCATTACGGGATTGTTTTACATGGCCTGCCTAAGAAGCAGCAGCTTCATCTGGGTAGGCAGGGAAGGGCTTTTAGGAGCTGGGAACAGTCTGAGCCCTGGCAGCATTCAAGGTGTCCTCTCTGAGACTCGTGGCCGTTGAATTAGCCCAGCACACGCTAAGCCCTTTGCATGCAGCATCCTCTACCAAGCACTGCCGTTTTGGGGAATGCCACTCTCCGGTGGCTAGCAGTGTGCTGCAGCGGACCTAAGCTGCTGAAGTTGCTCTGCACTGAAGTCAAAGGTCCCTTTTTCTCGAACCGAGGAATGCGAGAAACTTCTCTTATCTCTTAGCAAATTCTTAATATGATTGTTCTGTATTTATGTCTTCCTACTGTGTTCTTTGCTTTTTTTCTCCTTGACATTCAGTCACTTTTCTTTGTCTTAATTTTATCCCTCGTACAGATTATCAAGGTTTGTTCAGTGACCATTCTTACATTTACCTACCTTTTATCATATACTTAAAAATGTAGTACAGTTCTCGCAGAGTCTATCAGCAGGGGGAGTGCTTTAGGAATAAAATTGTTAATCCTTATTGTTTTTAAAGAAAATGCTAGGCATTTACACAAAGAGCTTTTTGGGTGTCTAAAAATGCTGCACTGGGGGAGGTGGGTTTTTATGTCCTGTGGACAAAAGCGAGGTGGGAGCAACTCTGGAGGGAAAGGGGAGGTCTGTGGAAAAGATTTCAGGAACATCCAGGGATGATGAGGAGTCACCTGAATTCTGCCTCATTGAAATGAAATGAAATGCAAAAGAGACTCAGCAGCAAAGGTGCATTTGGCTTCTCCACTATTTCTGAGGAGCGCACGTTCCCCTGGTTCTCTTTCTGTCTCCTAAATGGCAGCTATGACGAGTGGTGGTGTGCCAAGGTGACCCACGCTCTGGCACAGGGTCATCCCTGGGCAACTTGAGCTCCCCATGGTGCCAGGCACTGGGCCAGCACCTCCAGAGCCACCCGGTCCCACCCCACTAACTAAGAGGGTCCCACGCCCTAACAGGGGCACCACATCCACATACCCCCAGCCAAAATCAGGTCTCCAGCTAGCAGAAGCTCAGCCCAACACTCACTGGGTGGAATTTCAACCAGCAGTGCCATGCATTGAGGGGTTAGGGTTGCCCTAAACTTTTCCAAATAAATCCCACAAATCTTTAGGGCACCTTCTGGTCTTTCCTGGAGCAGTACAGTAGATTCCATGGTGATGGCATCTCCTATTCATGCATTTCAGTTTCCAGCTCCAGCAGCTCAAAGAGAATGCAGTGTGGATGCTGCTTTCCGACTGAATTCTTTGCAGCACCTGGGATTGAAGGAAGGAGGTAGTTAATACTTATCCTGGTTGTAATTTTTGTGATGGAGCTAGGAGAGGAAGCATGTGGTTAGGATTATAAAGAGCTAATGACCTGACAGTCTTCAGTCATTGTCAAACTGAACTCCATTCACAGCTAGGCATGAAGGGATTTCTTTTTTTTTGTTAACCACAGCAGTCCCCTTGAGGAATCTACACCACCAGTCTATTTTTAATTATGGTGACTATTAATAGATGATTTCACTTGCAGTCCCAGTTCGTCCATTTGCCACCCTTGGTATTTCATAGCTTTAATTCATGCTGCTTTGCTGCCATTGGCTTTGTTTGGCAATTACACAAATAAAAAGTGCACCTTCACCCTCCTATGTGCTTTGTGTTGTCACCACACAATAGCAGGCATTGTCCACATTTTGAAGAAGGTCTTATGCAGAAATTGGCTATAAAAGTAGCCAGTATTTCAGAGACTGAAACGGATATCTCCTAGTTGCACAAAGACAACTAAATGAGATATCCTAGGGTTATTTAAGTCATTTTTTGTATCTATCAATGACTTATCTATTTAGGATTCAGGCACTCATTCCTGACCTCTGTTGTGGTTTCCTTTCAATATCTGACCTTCAATTTTATGATGATAAATACTCTTATATTTGATAATCACTGCCATTTTTTTAATAATCAGACTATGTAGACATTCTCCCATATGTAAAAATGTGTGCCTTAAGTATTAATAATTTTATTTTATTCTGGACGTCTGCTTAGCTTTGTATAATATTTTAAAATGTACTGTGGGCTGTTAAGGATCTTCAATACCCCTTTAAACTATGCAGATAAGCTATGAAATCCGTAAGTGCCACCTCCAACACTGGCTGTGACATGTATTGTGGTCTCACAGAAAAGCAAGCTGCTAGTCATCATGGTACAGATTAAATGCTTTATTTGTTAGGGAGGACTCACAGATATTCATGCATTTATGCTTCTTCAGTGCTAGTGTTATACAACAGGGGAAGTTTCACTATCATTTTCCTTCCTGTGCCATGAGTTTGTAGGTGTTATCTCCTGCTTACCTTCATGTGAACTAAGTGAAGAAAGAAAATTCAAAACGTCAAAGTCAGCTCAAACTCCCAGAGAAATCTACTATGGACTACCAACCCACCACTGAAGTTTGTTTCAGATTAAATGGAATCATTTTATACAGACCTGTCTATAACAAAACTTTCCCAGATGCTGTAATATAGTATCATGATGCTTCTGATTCTAAGCTTATGAAAAAGAACAGTTATACCATTTTGCATGCAAATTTGTGGTGGCTTCTTTCTAGTTCCTATTTATACAGATAACTCGTGTGCTTTTTCTGGAGTCTGGTCCATAATCCCTTCCACGGACTATTTGTATTGAGTAGGACTAAAATGAGACTTCTTCCAGAGCAAGAACTTGAGGTCTAAGAGGCTTGATAATCAGAAATGAAGTCTGATGGGTGAAACAATTTTTTGCATCTTACTTCACCTTCCATCCCTCTAAATCCAGAGTAGATTCATGCATTCATGTTCGTATCACTCTTCAAAGGAAATGCAGAGTAAGACAGACACCAGTGTCTCCTCTGCAGCATTTCTAGCTTAGGCACCTTGTGAAATGTGGAGTCCCAAAGAGACGATTCTGATGGTGGTGTAAACACACACTGACACTGACACAAAGACATATGCATTTAGAAAGATCTTGGAAATCATTCCATCTGACCCCATTGTTCCCTATTTTCTTTCTGGCTTCCTTTTATCATGTTTCCATTTTGCTCCTAACGCAACATTTCTTCTTCTCCATATTTTCCCCAATGTCCCACCCTGCTCTGGAAGATCACTTTTTTCTAAGCTAATAATTAATATTCTGATCACATGGAAACAAAGGAAGTGGTGTCCCAAGTTGGTGAAGAAAACCCTGAATTTTCTTTTCAGAAGGTCCCTGCTCAGCCAGGGTTGGTGAAGAAAACCCTGAATTTCTCGTGTAACTTTCAGAAATGTCTCAGTCCTTTATTTCAATGTTGATACCATTGGAAGCTAAGGATAATAAAAAAAGAAAAATATATTTGTTCAAGAAGACCAAACCTCCTCCCCTCTTACACAGAGAGCCCATGTAAGATGGCCAGCCCTAGCGATAGAATACAGCTGTAATTATCTCTGTGGAGGCTGCACAGAAATATGGAAGTGATTTTGAAATCAGCTATACCTCTAGTGAAGTTCTGCAGGCATGAAGTCAGGGAATTAACTGACTGAATGTTCAGAACCCAAATTTAGCCTAAATTACCTGGGGAGGCCACTCATGATGCAGCCAGTCTAGCAAAATAGGAGTAGCGGTCATGTCTGGAAAGTCTGGGGCCACAGTCTCTGGTGTGTGTCTGCCTGTTGTTGTGTATCACAGCGTTACCTTTACCCAAGCAAGCCTGGTGATTTTCATTCCCCTGCAGGAGTATTGAATATTATCAGTTTAAACATGGTTTTATGGTTAATAAGTACTCTTCACGCTGCTGGTAAGGGCCCCCCAGGGCCTAACAAAGATCATTCTTTGTTTTAAAAGAATCTCATAAAAGTAGATTGGTTGTTCTGATCACATAGACAGATGTGTGCAGTCCAAACGCTCCCTACCCCCTGCAGTCCGCAGCGTGCACTCGAGGAGTTCAATAATATGAACCTCACTAATCATCACGGTGTCAGTTCAGGTCACACTCGCACAGACTGGACGAGGCGTCCCTGCTTTAGATACACGATGGAGTCCTGTCATGCTCTGAATTACAAAAGAGACACTCTGTTCTGCAACAGTGGAGGCAGAAAGCTAACCCTGAAAGACACCATGCCTTTCAGGGCAGCAGTGATGGAGCCACATCATCTCCAATGGTAAGGCTTTTTTCCCCAATTTGTTTTGTCCCCCTTACCTGAAAGGTTCAAATTAGCTGGTCCTTTCCAAGTTTCAGCTTTCGTTTTTAACTTGTGCCATTTAGAAATGCATGCAGTTTTCAAAGCAAAACACCCAGGGTTCTGGAAATCAGATGTTTAGGCATCAAAGAGCCCAGAAGACTCTACTTTAGTTGAG
This sequence comes from Charadrius vociferus, assembly GCF_000708025.1. Taxonomy (NCBI): domain Eukaryota; kingdom Metazoa; phylum Chordata; class Aves; order Charadriiformes; family Charadriidae; genus Charadrius; species Charadrius vociferus. The sequence goes on along the minus strand of NW_009647401.1, from coordinate 4,277,914 downwards.
TCTGTTCATGTATTTTTTCCATCTTCCTATAATTCCACTGAGTGCCTGATATGAGACCCCTTGTTTTACCTTCCCACAGTCTTCACAGATAAAAATTTGCCACTACTGAATCCCTCCATCACGTCCTCCAACTCTTCACTGCCTAAACCTCCCCAGTTGAGATCGCTGATTCACCAGCTACAAAAATCTGTAAACCTTCTGCTTGCAAGCATCCAGCTTTGTCTGCCTCTGCCAAACCTGATGCTACTCATACCCCTAAGCATATAGCTCCCCTCTCAGCTATAAACTACCCAGGAATACTCTTCTCGTCCCTATTGCCAGCTCTTCAGTTCTTCTTTTCCCATATTTACAGAACCATTCTTTACTCTTTGCTCTCTCTTTGACTACATGAATCTGATAGATGCCAGCCTTTTGTTTTCAGAGTCCTAAGCAAATTTCTATAGCCACCAGTTGTTTCTCTGCTATTCTTGCCAGCAGCTCTCATTCTAACTTTCCTCTTCCAGCGATCTCCACAAGAAGCAGTTTGTGCATGGTCAGTGACAAGTGGACATTGGCTGGTGTTTTCAAAAAATCTCAGACAATATTATTCTCTGAAAAGCCCTTCCATTTTCAACCGTTCTGCTTACTTTTGTATGGCTGCTTTTGAGCTGAGGTGTGTACAAGACAGTCCCTTTATTATTTGCTATAATATTTTATAAGGATTTGTTGTGCAGCTTGGAAAGTGGTGACAGTAAATCCTTTTCTAATACACCAAGGCCACTACAAGGAATGCTCTGCTCGTTGTTAGGCAGACACCTGGGCTGAAGTGAACAAGGCATTTGGCTAAAAATGCTCACTACTGACACATCTGCTATATCCATCTATTGTGGAGGGAAGAAGAGGTGGAAGGGCTTTTGAGGGAGATGAATTATATAAAAAACCCAACACCTCAAATTATTATTTTAAATTATTTGTGTTGATGTGAATGTAGAAGAAGATTAGCTGACTTTCTGCAATCACAGCACCAAATGACAGTGATGTACGAGATGAAAAATGCTTTCTAATACACAGAGATGCTCTATCCCTTCTGCTGCAGTGCTGTGTGCAACAGAGACACCAGCAAGATTTGGCTTACAAAACTGAGTAAGAAAGTACTTTAGTCTTTCACTGCTCTGTTTGTAGGCAGGCGACAGAGTACCTTCTCCAACCTGGAGCCCAGTTAAAAACAGACAGAGCTATTTTTTGACTTGCATAGCAATTCCACTGTCTAAAAAATCTCTTCCAAATGTAGTGCTATGAAACACAAAATATTCAATTTATAAACAACAAAAAAGAATTTTTAAATCCATATGATTAAAAACCACTAGAAGGGCAGTGCTAGAAAATGATATGTTTTTTCTGACTTGAATACAAAATACATCTTAAAGACAAACTAGACTAGACTATTTTGACTTACATAAGAGCAAGGAAATAAGAAGTATTTGTCATATGCCATCTTACTTCTGAGAGCACTCACTGGTTATGATCAATTCACATTTTATAAGAGGCTTTCTGTATGATGGTGTTGCCAAGGACAGTGATTTGCTCTCCTGAGAGCCCATGTGATGGGAAATATATAGTCTATAGTGAAGTAGAAAAGGATGTCAATGGCAGCTCTTCAAATCTGTAATCCTTGATATTCCGCTTCACACACTAGAATGTTTTGGCAGCTAGGAACTCTGATGAAGGCTGTTGCTGATCAAATCTGCTAGTATCTTTCCCCTAAGAGTCTCACCTGCAAGACAAGCTTTATAAGGCAGTGTGTTAGGAAGCTCATGAGAACTTGCTCTCAAGCCTGTTGAAGCCAGGTGGATTTCCATAGGCTTTGGATCAGCCTGTTCACTGAATAGAAAGGGTCCTTTCATACATGCGTGTTTTTATGGTTGGTCAGGATCTTGACCTGACTACTTAATCTCATGGTGATACATGACATGCCCATGTTGGTTTCTCTGGACACCTCCAGCTCTGGTGACAGCTCATATTTTCCTATTTGCTCCACCAGTAGACAGGGAGAAGAAAATTACTGACTTATGCAAATCCTTAGGCAACTTTGCATTAAAAGTTAATTTGAACAGAACATCTTTCCTTTTTGTCACTTTGATGCCTGTTTATAAAGAGCTCAAAACATGATTTTTAAGATTTATTGTACTCATTGGTGTTGCTTTTTTTGAATCTGTATCAAGCACTCAAACCAGTATCCATTTATGATAGTAGCTGCAACTTTGTGTAATTGATGTAATAATATCCAACTTATTTGCTTGTTATTCCTTGCAGAAGAAACCATTTAGTGGAAGAAAAAATAATGTTTGGCAAATGGCTGTTTGTCAAATAAAGTAAACTTTTTAACCAAGATGGTTTTGAGTCAGAACTTCTTGGCAATAAAATACAGTTCTACCATTTACAAGGCTTGTAAATATAGATCTTGGCTTATTTCTTCCCATTAAATACTACTAAAGAGTTAACAATGCAGAGGCAGCGACATAAGCTATGGGAACATGGTGCTTTACTTGAAGCTGCCATAGTGCTTGTGGTTGAACCTATGAGAAGTAGCCCATAATGATTTTTCACAAAAAGAAAGCATGACAGCAATGAGAGCTGTGCTGGACAGCATTAAAACTCCGTCCATGTAAGCAGAAGCTCCAGTTGTTACCTCAAGTTCAAGGTATTGGAAAACTGGAAAAGGAAAAAGGTTAACCTTAACATTTACATTAACCTATAGATGTTTTGCAAGCAGCATGATACGTGCCCTGCTCTTCTAGGTGTGTTTGTAGCCTTTGACACTCATTTTCTTTCATTTATCTGTTTGTGGTAGGAATTTACAAGGATTTGCATGATTTCAGAACACATAGCTGGTGCTCACCTAGTATCTGTTCCTATAACACAGCTCGCTCTATCTCTTTATATCTCTACCTAACTCTCATCAAGTACATATTTGTATATGGATATCCATGTCTTTACATGTATTTGGAGAGAGAAAGTGAGACAGGGAAGTAGAACAGAGATTTCATTCAGGACTTCTTTTTAATTACTGCATTTGTTTTCTGCATTCAAAATAAGAAACAGATCAATTTCACAAGGAGTTTCCAGGTATGCCAGTTTCTTAACTAGAAATAGTATTACATGAAACAATAGGAGGAACGTCATGATTGTCCTTTTATTCAACCGTAGAAGAATTTAGTCTCCAGTAGTATTAAGCAGTAATTGACACAATGGTTTCCAAACATTGTGGCAAGGACCTGATTGGCTGCTTTGGCGTATGGACTCCTGAACACATCACAAATCATTCATTCCCATCACATTTGAGACTATGCCCTTAAGGGGCACCACCTTGGACTTCTGACTCCAAATGCTCAAGAAATGTGGCGCTAACACTTCAGAGAAAGAGGCAGGCATCTTGTCATGCTAATTGGAAAATAAGGCACGCACTGGAGATATTTCTTCCTAACCTTGATCAGAAGCTAGTATCCAGATTATACCCTGAAGTGTAAAGGATTTCCCCTTTATAAGTTTTATCTCATCTAATGTAACTGTCTGAATTACCTATGCTCTTCTCGCTCAACTGTTTATTTCCCTTTTGAAGCCTATTTCATTGTTTATTTGTTCTATTAAAAAACATTTTGATTAACTTTTGTTTCATTAAGTTCTTCATTTCAAAGACAACACACTTTCACTTAACAGTTTTGTTGCCACAGAACTCTTTTTGTGACCATTTTGGTGGAGAAAACACTATTTTCACTGTTTTACCTCAATTTTTCATTTCTCATCGTGTGGGAAGCCCAATTTTTTTAAATATATGAATCAAATTTTCTCTAAGAAACAAAGACTGTACAGTAAAATATCTGAAAGTTGGTGCTTTGTCATTTCTTCACTTTATTCTTCTCAGTGAAAGAAGTGTTAGGGGGAAAGATGGTATGTTTCACCACATGCTCTTTTACTATAAGAACAGTAATGTTTTACGAGGTATCCCTCAGAGTAACGTGGAAATAGAGCACCAGCTCTGCTCCCACTGAATGGAATGATAAACCTGGAAGAATCAGCCCTTTTCTCCTTTGGCACCTTTTAATTTCACAGCATGTCTCCTTGTGTTGTACCATCTTGAGAATAGACATACAGGTTTTTCTGATTTACTTCTCTTCTATTCATTACATTGTAAATCTGAAGTGTGATTCCTCTCAAGCAGTCATAAACCTTTACTCTTTTGTTATGCAAAACAGTTTCTATATCTGTACTTATCTTTGCTTGCCATTTATAACCATTGTCTACTTTTTGTGAGATCCTTTTTGGAGTTGTATACCTATCACTGATCATGATTTTTTAAAAGATTTTAGGATTTTAATGACTGTGCCAAAGGTCAAAAAGGCTAATGTGGGCAGCAGTTTCCTTCTGTGTTATCTCACAAACTGGGTAAAAGTACCATGTATTAAAAGTGTAGTCAAAAGTGTTGTGAGGGGAAGCATGCTTATGGCAATGTGTTAGTGGTAGAGTATCACATGCATTTGTATACTGATATTAGCCCCAATGGTAGTATAACGCCTTCTAAATGTTTTGCCTCGAGGAAACTTCTTCCTTATCCTGAATATAAGAGCTCAGTGATACAGCTGGTGCACCATGAATGGTCTGGGGCCGTTGATTTCTACAGCCTGTATAGATTTGTTGGTGAGGTCCAAGAGCTGTAGTATGAGCAACATTTGGACACAACAGGCTAATGATACTCAGTCATGGTACATTTTGCCTCATGATGTGATGTGACAAAGGCATATTAGATATGGATACAATACTGGTGTGACATCCTTTGGAATTCATTATATTGACAAGTATGATGTGCAAAAGCCTGCCTCAATTTTGGGAAAGAAAGAGGCATTTTTTGACATTTGTTCAGAGCTGGGACTATGAAGGAAATCAAACAGAAGAGTAATGTTTTGAAAACAGTTTCAAAAATGTCTTCCTCTCATGCTACTTTTCTGTCACGTTGTCTCTCCTGTGTGTCATGGTGGTGAGACAACAGTGAGTTGCATTGCGATGGCAGGCTGTCTTTGCCAGGGTGGCCCTCATCTTTCTCTATGGGGAGATGAAGCATACATCCAGATTCTTACAGCTGGCAAATACTGAGTCTCACCTTAGGTGGTCACCTGAGGCTGGATTCAGCTCTGTCTTCTTTAGCAGTTCTCTGTGCTGAGCTCTCTGACCAACAAGAATTTTGTGCAGGGGCTTTTTCCTCTGTTCTCTTTTTTTCCCTCCCAAAAGGGCTCCAAAGAGTGGATCATTCAGTACAGCATTCTCTGCTTTTCTGCCAGGAGAAAGTCTGAACTGCAATGAGATTTATGTGAGTGGAAGCTTGCACACGTGGGATGATGCAGGAGTTGGTTGGAGGTGTGCCCCAAAGAGAAGCTGAGGCGGATGGAATGACTTTCCAGGATCTGGGATTTACTGCTTGAGAGACAAGAAACCAGTTTTATGCACACGCTATACTGGTTCAAATTTAGAAGCTATTTTTGAACATAAGGGCCTTAACAATGTTAATTACTTATGTATAATCCTTGAAATTATATTAGTGGCAGGAATTTGAACACTACTCAAACAATTTAATAGAATTATAACATTAACATTCCTTTTGCGCTGTTTTAAAAAGCCACTGGAAACATGCAAGTCAAAATAAACATCCAGGTGCTTAACACTGAAGGATAGCACTGAAGAAATAACAATTCCTTCATATATTATTTTCATAACTGTATAATTTTAAACTTCTTATCACTGTTTCCTTTTTCCTCTTGGTTTTAAAGGAGCTCTTGATTCTGAATGGATCTGAAGTATGAAGCAGAAACCAGGAGGTGGACAGGTGCAAATGGCAATCAACATAACCTTCATCAATGTCCTTTTCCATTAGTTTGCAAAACTGTTAGAAACGTGTTGCAAAATTCCTATGCTGAAGTGCCATGTCGGCACAGTTCACTGGCTAACCTTTTTAAACCATAGCAAATCCAATAGGTGGTTGCACCCTGATACTCTTCATTAGCGAAATCCAACAGCCTGAGCCTGTCTAATGGATTTTCTAAAAATTGCTAAGCTGGTTTTATACCCAGCAAAGGGAATCCGAGGTGCCCCGCTCATAAGGTTCATACCTACAATGCTGCAGGTTCAGCTAATGGTTGTCACGTGGTAATAAAAAAGCAATAATAAAGCTGCATATTTAGAGACACTAAAAATCATATTTTATCAGCTACTTTGACCTTTTTGTATCAGATGGTTAATAGTATTTGGAGCAATGGAGAGTGTCGACATTACAGCCATAACAATCATTACTGATTTCAGTTGAAAAAAAAAAGAGGTCCTATGTCACTGCGCTTGTTTCTACCTATTCAAGCACTTACCCTTTGGATACTTTCTCATTGGATCTTTTATGGATCTTTTTTTGGATCTTTTTCTCACTCCTTGAGCCTTATCTTCAGGAAATGCTAATTAACTTGCCTTTACATAGACTTTCCTTTTAGTAAAACCACTGGGGAACTGTTTCTTCTGTTGCAATTACTGTCATTCCTCCTGGTTTTCAGATTTTAGTAGCGTGGTCACAGAGCTGAGAGTAAAGCTCACATACCGTGAAGTCCTGCCGGCTGCGCACTGCATGCTTATAGCATGGACACCAGCTCAATGTGTAGCCTATAAATTATTTGCCATCTTGGTTTGCCCAGGGATGCATGGAATATATTTCAGCTCCTCTAGTGAAACAGGCTGTTCCCGCAGCAGCGCAAGCCCATTTTCCCTGCCGGCCACACAGATCTAAATGAAAGCATTCGTTCTCTCTGCACCAGGGGTTAGCTCAATATGCATCTCTTGTACAACACAGAAACAAGAACATTAGCATATGATGATCTGGTGATGATCATCCTCATTGTCATTGCCTTTAATCATACCTACATTTTTCCAAAATCAAACATGGTATGATTCAATACATATCCCTGGCTAAGCTGTGTATATTACAGAGCCATTTTAAAAGCATACAGATGGGTATGAATTCCATGGTTTGGTTTGTGTTTGGTTTTGGTTTTTTTTCCTACAGTTTAATATCTCAGTAAGTTTTAGAACAGACATATTTCCCTAAACTGTCCTTTGTCCTGCAAACATTGTTTGGGAATGGCTCATATGTCTCCAGACTGGCCAGTCTATTCCTGACCCATAAATGGGTGTTTTGACAACCTCCAAACACTTGTAGGTCCTCATTAAAGCACTATGAATGGCACATGTGAACAATCATGCAGCCTTTGCCACTTTTTAGGCAGTTCTGCTGCGACAAAAAATATTTATAAGCTCTCATTCCTTTGAATGACTTCATGAGCGAAGATTTCATTTTTAACATTCACCTCCAGTAAGTGTCATACATCAACATAATGGATCGTTTATAAAAAAAAAAAAAAAAAAAGATGTATGGTCATATTTGTGGTTATATGGCCTGACCAAAACTATTTGGAACTAATATTTTTTTTTTCTGGCTTTGAATTGCTTTTATTAAGCAATGACGAGCGTGTTCATAGTAAATCTATGAATATAGTATGGATTTTCATTGTCTCTTTGAGAATAACTTTGCAGATTTATCATCAGGTTTAATACATGTGGGCTTTAAAAATGTGTGTCCTCTAAATCTAAGGAGGGGATTTGGGAGGAGGTCTGGAAGAACCACTAGGCCTTCTTCTAAAGTGAACTGAGAAACTGAAGTTCTTTCTGCCTACAGCCAGTTCCTCTTGTGGCAAGTCAACAGCAGAATCAGATTAGACAATGATCTAAAAAAAAATCCCCTATGTCATCTTGTCCACCTTAGAGGACTTCCACACAAAGATGTGCTTGGTTGCAGAAGCTGAAACTTCACAGATTTCAGTTTATTTTGTCATAATAATAATAATAACAACAATAGTAATAATAATCTTTCAAGTTCAGTCTTGATTGACTCCATTTGTACTCACAGTTTTTTTTAAATGAGGGCATGCTTAACATTACAGCCTGTGACTGACCAGCAGGGTATTTAGAATTTGCCTAGCTTTAAGCAGTGTTTTTGATTTTGAAATGACCCAAGCTTAAAAAAAAGGTGAAGGAATGACTTCAGCTATAAGACTATTCTACTGTCTGTGTTTGAAATCTATCAAATTGAAAGAATCAGGAATACATTGTGTGAAAACCTGGTCTCAGAGAGCTCATTGACTTCAGTGCTATTTGGGTTTTTATGTACCACTTTATAGGGAGGGTTTGAGTCTTCGTATTATGTAGGTGGTAGGAGATCTATACAATACAATGAGTCCTGATACCAGCTGTCTGTGAAACAAGCCCCTAGTATTTTTCCTATTAAGTCCTTTAAGGCTACTATAAACTTACAGTCCAGTCTCAAAACTGTGGAGTAGGTGTATAAATTTGAAAGTTTAAAGTTGGTACAGCTATATTTTATTATGTATTTCCACCAAATCTTTTCCTCTTTGCATTGAGTGCAGAGATGTGATCTATACGAAACCAAAACCACTGAGCTCGTTTCATTGAACTCATTTTACCCTGGCCATGTTGAAATGATATGTATAGATTACTTCAGTTTAGCTCATCAGAAAGATAACAAAAGCTGGCTAGTATTCAAGGACCACCTCCTCCAAGCTCAGGAGCGATGCATACCGACAAAGAGGAAGTCAGGCAAAAACACCAGGAGGCCTGCGTGGATGAGCAAGGAGGTCCTGGACAATCTCAAACAGAAAAAGGAAGCCTACAGAGGGTGGAAACCAGGACAGGTAGCCTGGAAGGTATACAGAGAAATTGTCCAAGCAGCCAGGGATCAGGTTAGGAAAGCTAAAGCCCAGATAGAGGTAAATCTGGCCAAGGGCATCAGGGGCAACAACAAAGCCTTCTATAGGTATATCAGTGACAAAAGGAAGACTAGGGAAAATGTGGGCCCACTCAGGAAGGAAACAGGAGACCTGGTCACTCAGGACATGGAGAAGACTGAGATACTCAACAACTTCTTTGCCTCAGACTTCACTGGAAGGGCTCTAATCACACCGCCCAAGTTGCAGCAAACAAAGGCAGGGACTGGGAGAATGAGGTACCACTCACTGTAGGAGAAGACCAGGTTTGAGACCAGCTGAGGAACCTGAAGGTGCACAAGTCTGTGGGACCTGACAAGATTCATCTGTGGGTCCTGAGGGAACTGGCAGATGAAGTTGCCAAGCCACTATCCATCATATTTGAGAAGTCCTGGTGGTCCGGTGAAGTTCCCGCTGACTGGAAAAGGGGAAACATCACCCCCATTTTTAAAAAGGGTAAAAAAGAAGACCCAGGGAACTACAGGCTGGTCAGTCTCACCTCTGTGCCCGGCAAGATCATGGAGCAGATACTACTGGAAATTCTGCTAAGGCACATGGAAAATAAGGAGGTGACGGGGGACAGCCAACATGATTTCACTAAGGGCAAATCATGCCTGACAAATTCAGTAGCCTTCTATGACGGCGTTACAGCATTGGTGGATTAGGGGACAGCAACAGATGGACTTGTGCAAAGCATCTGACACTGTTCCAGTACAACATCCTGGTCTCTAAATTGAAGAGGCATGGATTTGACTGATGGACCACTCAGTAGATAGGGAACTGGCTGGGCGGTCACACTCGAGAGAGTTGCGGTCAACGGCTCCCTGTCCAAGTGGCAATCAGTGAACAGTGGTGTTCCTCGGGGGTCGGTACTGGGACTGGTGCTGTTTAACATCTTTGTTGGTGACATGAACGGTGTGATTGACTGCACCCTCAGCAAGTTTGCTGACAACACCAAGATGTGTGGAGTGGTCAACACGCTGGAGGGGAGGGATGCCAACCAGAGGGACCTGGACAGGCTTGGAGGAGGGCCCGTGCAAACCTCCTGAAGTTCAACAAAGTCAAGTGCAAGGTCCTGCATGTGGGCCAGGGCAATCCCATGCACAAGTACAGGGTAGGTGGAGAATGGAATGAGAGCAGCCCTGAGGACGACTTGAGAGTGTTGGTGAATGAGAAAGTCAATATGAGCCAGCAATGTGCACTCACAGCCCAGAAGGCCAACTGTATCCTGGGCTGCATCAAAAGCAGCATGGCTGGCAGGTCGAGGGAGGGGGTTCTGCCCCTCTACTCCACTCTTGTGAGACTCCACCTGGAATAATGTGTCCAGCTCTGGAGCCCTCAACATAAGAAAGACACGGACCCGTTGGATTGGGTCCAAAGGAGGGCCACGAAGATGATCAGAGCGCTGGAGCACCTCTCCTATGAGGACAGGCTGAGAGAGTTGGGGTTGTTCATCCTGGAGAAGGGAAGGCTCCGGGGAGACCTTATAGCAGACTTCCAGTATCTGAGAGGCACCTACAAGAGAGCTGGGGAAGGACTTTTTACAAGGGCTTGTAGTAAAAGGATGAGGGGTAATGGCTTCAAAATGGAAGAGGGGAGGTTTAGATTAGATATTAGGAAGAAATTTTTCACTCTGAGGGTGGTAAGGTACTGGAACAAATTTCCCAGGGAATTTGTGGATGCTCCATCCCTGGAAATGTTCAAGGCCAGGCTGGATGGGGCTTTGAGCAACCTGGTCTAGTGGGAGGTTTCCCTGCCTATGGCAGGGGGGTTGGAAATAGATGATCTTTAAGGTCCGTTCCAACCTAAACCATTCTATGATTCTATGAATAGTAGCAGAGATTTGTTGATGTAATGTAGATTCGGGTACTGTATAAATTGATGACAGGGGCTTTTTATGGAACTGGCACTTTGTTCACCTTAAAATACTTATCTTGGAGCAGTTGTTAAGAAAAGAATTACTCTGTGTTCAAAATTATGGATAGAAATGGGGTTTTTCCCCTCTTAGTATTGAGATCTCATGCTGCATCAGGTGAGAAGCAGATGCTGATGATATAGTGTGTAAATGCAGGAAAGTTCCATATTCGTACAAAACAAACCCAGAAAGTCTTCGAAAAATAGTTGCAGGGGAAAGAGAGGGGAAGAATGACCCATCTCATCATTCTCCTCTCTGCTTTAATGCTGTTTTGTAACTACCGAATGAAAGCGACTGGAGGGTATGTTAACAGGCCCACAGCTGTAAGCCCCACAGAGCTTTAAAACAGGCTGCATCAGAGCAACTTAACTTTATTTTGGGAGGTTATGGGATAAGTCAGAACATGATCTCTGTTACAGCTAGATTCCAGAGATATGATCTATTTCACCAAGGGCTCAGAGTAGCCATATTATTGGAAGTGGGTGAAAATCCACCTGGATTTGGCACTTCAGACATGCCTAATTAGAATTCTTTAAAAGCTGTAATGATTTTTAGAGGACTACAGATAGACACTAATAGTGTCATGATTCTGTAACATGTCTGTTCCTGGAAACTGCCTATGAAATCTGACAAGATTACTGTATCATTTACATGTTCCATACACCTCTCAGTTTCAGAAAGAAAATTAAGAAAATGCAGGGAAAAGCAGGAAAGACTGTATTAAATTGCTGAATTTTTGCTTTGGAAAATGATAAGCAAGAACCCGTAGACATTCATAGTGGAGGATCATTGTTAGCAAAAGTCTGTCTTGCCAGACTGGAATTTGGAAAACATAGTTCAACTTCTATTTCTGCCCAGGGCCTTTTATGTGATTGACTTTCTTAAGCAAGTCATTAGGATCCAGATCCATCTCACCTAACTTTACCATCTAGAAGGGGAATTTCTGCTCTAAGCTAGTTGCTTAGACTCTATCCTTCATCATTCTACAGCTAGAAGACATTTCGCTCCCCTTTCTAGATTCTACATGGACTAAATTTCCCCTAGTTGTATGTCTCTGGTAGCCTGTTCTGCATTGGTGCTAATTTTCTCCTGGGCTTCTTCCACGACAAACCTTGAGCATGAATGAAGAGAGAGCTTTGCCTCAGGCTCCGCTCCACGCAAGAGGTATGGGCCACACCAGCAACCCCTGCTATTTTTGTGGAGACATGATTACAGAAGAGCATAGACCTCTGTCTTCGACTAACTGACTAACTTCGAGATAGCTAATATTAGATGTGATGAATTCAAACACTGGGTACATGCTCCTCACACTGTAAAATAAGAATAACAATAACCTTTTGAGTGTCTCACATTATTAGCATTCAACTCTGACCTTTAAGTTCTCGTGGTAGAAATGTGCAGTTCTGTGCAACCACATCAATACCAATTAAATAAAATTTTACATATCTTCCATCTGAATCACAGAATCATAGAATGGTTGAGGTTGGAAGGCACCTCTGGAGGTCATCTGGTCCAACTCCCCTGCTTAAGCAGGGCCACCTACAGCTGGTTGCCCAGCACTGTGTCCAGACGGGTTTTGAATATCTGAGATGCACTGCTATTGATTTTCCTATTACTGGTTAAACACAGTTGTTCATATTTATGTTAAGTTACCAGAACTTTGGGTTTTTTAAAAAGAAAAAGGTTACAAAAGCTTTAGCTTAGACCATTCTTTTTGGGGGGGAGAAAAGGATTTTATTTGCTAAACCTAGCAAGCAGATCGTAGATCTGGATACAGATAACAGACTGGAAGTCCATGATGACATTGCTTTGCCAGCTCCTTCATTAGTCTTAAAAGTTCTTTTTATCTGTCACAATTTCCTGCATATGAGCAGCCTTTTGTTGTTTCAGTGTTGCAGTGCAACGGATTAGCCTTTCTCTGAGAGTTTTTTTCAGGGTGGCTTCAAAATGGCTCAGAAGGGCAAAAAAGAGCTAGGAGAGTTAAGCCAAATTTATGCTGTAGTTTGTTGGTACCCTTCTGAGTGCGCTCACAGCCCGCTGCTTGTTGACTTGATTAAATGCGGTACAAACCGTTCTCCACAGCTTATTGCAGCACTGGGGCAGGTGTCCAAGTTAATTAAATGCCACTGATATCTGTGGAAAGTTTTGTGCCTCTGGTTACTGAAATGACAAACACAGGGAAACTTATAGAAATCATTGCGCATTTTATGAGATGAGCAGAAACCTTATCAGCAAAACACTGTTTTTCAGTGTGTTCCCATGAGAGTTGGTGGGTGAGAGATGTATCAAGCAACTGGCAGTTTTATTTTGGGAAGAAGATCTTGGTTTTCTCTGCGTGGTTCAGCATCTACAGACAGTCGCAAGTATTTATTCCCCTGAAATCTATCAAATCTGGGAAACTGGAGTTACTCATGTGGCTCTCTCCAAGTGGTTCGTGCCTGCAAACACAGAACGAGTGTAACATTTCTTGCAGGGTGGGGAAGAAAAAAAAAGGACAGGCAAGAAAGAGGAGGGAGGGGAGGGGGGGGGAAGGAAAGTGGCGTATCCACACTACTGCCGCTCTGCCGCTCTCCCAAGATTCAGATTCCAGTTTGGCCAGAGATGAAATTGATAGCTCTGCGGGAGGAATGTGGGAATAATGGGCCTCGGACACTATGAATGAATTATGCACTGCAGGCACGGGGCTCCTCAGCACATCGCTGCCCGAAACTTTATTTTTATGTGTCACATAGCAGGTCTCCAACACGCCTCCCAGCCCACCGCCCCAGGAGCAGCCCCCCACCGCCTCCGCTGCCGCCGCCGCCAGGGCCGGACAGATGCTATGAAAGGGCTGGCGTTAAGTGCCTTTTGCAGGATATTAAACCAGCATCCTAACTGGTAAAAAAAAATGAATTGTCACTGACATCGTGTCGGCCCGCTTGGAGCCCTCTCTGCTACTTTCCGCAGTCTGGTAACCATTACGCGCAAGAGATCAATATTCGCCTCAGTGCTGGAATTTAAGTAATGATTTCCAATAAAACCTATTTCAGACTGTACTGGCTAGAGGACAGAGACAAGCCACAAAACATAATGCACTTGAAGCCTTTCTTTTCTTGTCTTTTCTTTCCTTTATTTTCCCCTTCCTTCCTTTTTTTTTTTTTTTAAAAAGAGACTTGAATAATAGAAGTGAGATCTAGCGATAAGACACATGCACGCACACAAAAAGGAGGCATTTTGGTCCTGGCCAATCTGCTTAGCTAATGGCTGTAAACTGACACCCGTAATGAAATAAAAATGTCTCGCTGCAAGTGCATGGCTGCGCAATTGCTACCAACACCCAACCCGGCAGCCCCAGTGATGGGTGCTGGGGAACACACCCTTCCACATCACTTTTTTCACTTCTCCCTGTTTTACAGCAAATAAGACACACGTTTCCAAAATGGAATTAAGTAAATACTTCAAGATTTTGTGCTGCAGAAGTCTGATGTCTTTAGAAGCGGTGAACAGCTCCAGCTCCCAGTAACTGTAATTGACACTCCAGGTGCTCAGCACTTCTGAAAATCAGGTTTCTAGTAATGTTCCAGTTCTAATTTTCCTACTTGAAAGCAATCTTTTTTTTTTTCCCCTTTCCTCTGGTCTTTGCAAAAGATTCTGAAGGGTGTAAGAAGATGACTGGTACTTGAGGAATGAAATTTCTGATCTATTATCTGTTAGTGAAGGAAATAATTTACAGAGGTGAGATAGATAGAGACGTACACATATATCTTCCAAGTTGTCATAGTTTCAGATTTTGCCTTTGGCCTCACTGTACTGCCTAGTTTCTTTGTGTCCTGCAGTGCAGACTTCAGACAGAGAAAAGCCCCTGTCCAAGTGCGCTAAGACTGGACTACTGTGGTTAAAATGGTTTCCCCTGGATCTCCCTCACAGCTTGCAGTTGTCTGATTTCAATCAGTGGCAGTTCTCTCCACATGTCTAGCCATCAATCTTCTCCTGCTCCTGGATGAGTGTGTCACAGCATGGTGCATGTTCCAGTTAAAAAATAGACTGCACCACAGCTCTCCCTCCTCAGTCATTGATAAGTATTCCTTTGATATTTTTATTAAAAAAGAAAGAAAACACATTATGATATATGTTTCTGGAAAAAAAAAAAAATAAGAAAAGAAAAAGAAAGCCCGAAGCACACCAAAGCCCTGGAGGCTGTAGGAACAGCAGGAAAGAGGGAGGGAGTTTGGGGTTATGTGCTTATGATGAAGCTGTTGCTTGGTAAATTACAGTTTGTGTAAGAGTTGAGGATTTCAATCTTTATTGTTTTCCACCCTGCACTATTCCAGCAGTAAAAGCACTCTGGACATTGTGTGAGTCTCCAGTGTTCATCTGCTTCACACCCCTTCCTTCCCCCACAGTGAATAATAATTGCTATTTGAAAACAGAGCTTCTTTGAGATGGAGGGGGGTTTGTACAAAAACTAAGCCAAGCATGTCATAGTCTGTTAGATATCACCTTTGGACCTTCTGGAAAGCAAAATAAGTGGCTGTTTCTGTTTTAATTCATCTTTTAGATTACTGAGTGGTCTGCCAGTCTCCTAGACCAGCTTCCTCTGTGTGGCTGAAGTACATGCACAGGAGCATCCAGAAGTTGCCCGATGGAGAGGATGGAGTGACCTGTCTCCACATGGGTGTCCTTACCCAAAGTAAACCCACCTTCTGAAAAGACTGAAGCTGCAGAGAGCCTGCATAATAAATGTGCTCCTGACAAAGCACTTTTCCATGACAGAGCTCAAAGCACTTTGTAAAAGAAGGTAAGATTATTATTCTTGTTCTATAAATTGAAAACTCAGACACAAGGGGGAAAAGCAAATTGTGCAAGGGGGCAAGTGACTTGCGGAATTATAAAACTCCTTTCTCCCAAGTGTCAGGGTTGTATTTAGGAGGTGCCCTACTTAATACCTCACCCAGTAATGAGCTTTTACTGTTCATATATCAAAGCTGATGAGATTCAGCAGTTAAAGAAAGATCACATAAATAGGCTTGAGTCAGCCAGGCTTGAGCCTGTTTTTCACATATGATGTAAAAGTCCATTTAATTTCTCGTGCCGATAATTCTAATTTAGAAAGAAAGTGAAAGGGGAAAGCAGCCAGCTGGGAAATAATCACATTTAAGAACGGCAATTAAAAACTAACCACTTGTGATACTTATTTCTTAAGCTAAAATTAATCTCTTACATGGTCATATTGTCTCTTTTCAATCAGCAATCTGCAGTGAAAGCAATTGATTCTCAAATCTCCACAAAGTTTTAAGAGCCCTTCTCCATGATATTAAGTAAAGCCCCTAAATCTGGAAAACTCACCCACAATCACAAAATTCACTTTCTCATGGAAAATCATGTGATGAAAGCCATAGGAAATACTTACTGTTAAGGCAATTCACATGAATAACTAACTTCAGGATGAAAACTTTGCCACCAACACTATTAATTAATAAGAAAGAGATTTTATGATCTATTTTACTTTTCATTGTGTATTTTGTTGGCTCATTCTTCTACACTGGGGACTGGTCAATTTTATTTCTATGCAAAACAGCATAGCATATGTTATTCTCTCTCTTCCTCCCCTCTGGTAGGCAATGCATCTCAAAAAAGTGAATATGCATAATAAATAATGATTAAGTAGGCACATTTCTGGCACAGATCTGTTGCTCAGTAGGATTCAGTTCTTTAAAATGATATAGAAGAAAACACAAAATAATTGCAAATGACACCAAAAATTGGTAGCTGTGAGTAATGATGAAAACATACCAGTAGTGCACAGAAATCTGGGCTGGTTAGTAAGTTGGCCTCACCTGTATGACAGCTAAATGCCACGTGAGACGGTTAATTAAGACCTTTCATTAAGAAATTAAAAATATGGATTAGTTTTACAGAATGGTCTACAGTCTTTAGGCACAAAGTGACTCAGAAAAGGATTTAGTGGTTTTGCTGTGCAAACAGATGAGCAAGATCTTGCTCCCAGGGCAACACAGAGGCTGAGCTAGCAAAAGCTGTCCTGGATGTATGTACGGGAGAAGACTATCAGATAGAAACAAAGGAGTTTTACTACTACGGATTACTGACAACTAGTAAGATCATTACTGTGATGTTTCTGTCAACTTCTGTTGTATACATATAAGTAGGATGTTGGCAATTTAGAAAATGTTCAGAAAGGAGCTACAAACACAACTTCAGTAACAGAAGTGAGAAAAAAAAAGCATCTTAATTTAGTTACTAAATAATGCAGATTAAGAAATGATATAATGATGGCCTGAGGATACTTCTCTAGAAAGAAAACTAGAGAATCTGACTTTTTAACTTAACAGAAAAGGTCATAATGAATGGAAGATGAATCTCAGCAAATTCAGATTATCATTCAAGCACACAGCTCTTTTCAATAAAGGATCTTAACTGCTGAAAAAATACCTTATCTAGGAAAACAATGGATTCCCTCTCCTGTGAAGTCTCTAAATCAAAGCTGGCTGTCTTTCTGGAAGCACAGTTACAGTTCAGGCAGCGGCAGTGGATTTCATATTGGGAACACTTGGCAAAACTCTTTGGTCCTGTGCTATGGAGGAGGTCAGGCTACATGATTATTATCGTTCTTCCTGGCCTTAAATGCTATCAATCTATGAAACATGGATTTAACTTTAACTCTCACTCTAAATCATTTTGCATTCATTTGACTTCAGTGGAGCCATTTAACATGGTTGAAGTTAAGCATGCGCTCAAGTGCTTTGCTGAGTGGAGGGGGCCTTGCCCTCTTGTAACTGACCACATGCCAAAGTGTTTTGTTGAAATGGTGCCACCAGTCTTTGTAAGTCACCAAAAGTGCAAATGAGAAAATCCTTCCTTTGTTTTTTTCATAGTTTTGAGTGCAGAAGCTACTCTTTTGCTTACA
>NW_009647401.1:4215921-4260237 GCF_000708025.1 Charadrius vociferus | reverse complement strand
CCCCCCCCCCCATAAATCTTCATGTACTGTGCAGCAGCAGTGCCAAATGACACTGCCTCTTCCTGGCCTCTTTTCCTGCCCAAGGACTTAAGGACAAGTCTGAAACCTACATGAATCAGAAGTCATCCCAGGTACCTTAGATGGTTGTATGGACAGGCCATTTCTCTGACGGCAGAAAGATACTCACCTTCTGGGAGGCAAGACACGATGGGATTAGCTGTGCCTACCTAATTGAACAAACTATTAACAAAGTTACAGCTTTTATTAGTGTAAACTGTAAGAGACTGAATCAAATCAAATTGATGTGACATGCCGTGATTGTAGAGGACTTTTCCATCAGAAATAGTAGTTAGCATTTGAAGTGCTTAAGTGATAGTGTTATAATATCCTCATTCACACAGGCTGGTTCTTCACTGTTTCAGTTCAAAAGGAATTCAGAAGATGCAAAATGATATTTAATGTAAGGACTTGCTGACCTAAAATAAATAAATAAATAAATTGAGCCTCCCTTTTCAGTATGTGTTTTGGTTTTTTTTCCACTTTAGTAGCCGTATTTTTATGCAGCATTTATTTAATTTCAGTCTAGTAAAAAAACCCACACCCCATGTCTTCTCTTTTAAATGGTGACAAAACTCACAACTTCTGTGATAAATCTTGCTGTGCTTCTTTAAAGGGTAGCTCACTTTTTAAACAACTGTGGTGAGGTGTACTAGTCGAGTCCTGAATTTCACGTTAAAAACAAATAAATCACCAGTGAAAAGCAATCAAGTATTGGGTACTGAAAAGACTTACTGTAACAGAAAAATGAAATACCGACTGTGAAATACTGCAGGAAGTGCCTATAAAGTTCATTATCACTTTTCATATTTTCAGCAATTTCAAAAGCCAGAGAGAATGAATATACTTATATTTTATCTCAATCTTTCACTTTGCTTTACAGTTCCTGCCAGGCAACTTGATCTGTAAGGCTGAACTGTAGGGGCATTCCTATTAATTTAGATATTCATCTCAGCTACAGTATGCAGCGTTGATTCCTTGTTAGGCTGAATGGTTAAAGTGAGTATTTGCAACTTTGATTTACACCTTGCAAATTGTATTATTTATAGCAGTTTTGCTCTAAAATGGCTAGTTAGCAGAGTTCAGCGAAAGTTAAAATGACTTAAGCCTAGTGTTAGATCATGCATGCTATACAGCGCTGACTTTCGCTTCTGGCGAGCTTGGTTCCATATTTACAACACAGACCACAAAGAAGTGCTAGCCAGAATTCAGCCCCAGTTAAAGTAACCCACAAACATCTCATTAAGTCGTTCAACACACAATATCAAAAGCTGAAAATTTGGCTGTGTGCTTGCATTTTCCAGCTCCCTGCACAATTTTAGCTCTGAAATGGTTTTCTACCACAGGAAGTGATGACACATAGTATCTTTGATAACCAGGTCAAACAGATCCCCCAAAAATGTAAGAGCAAGGGATGACTAGAGTCAAGTACTGCTCAGTAAACATCAGAATTAAGGGCTTCTTTTTAACTCAGACCACCTCACTGATCCAACTTTAAAGCACAGCCCCACAAACAACTGAAAGATGACAAGGAAAGTTGGAAACTGGGAAACTAGAAATTCCTGAAGGGGAAAAGTTTTGTGTGAGCTTCACCACTAAAGGGAACATAGTCAGCTCTATTCATACAAGGGTTTTCATTCAGCACCAGGATGACCTCTAATTCCTGTGACAGTCTTGTGCTGGGCTTCACCACAGAGATGCTGAATGCGTAACAGTTTCCTCAGTGCTCTCCCATCCTGAAAGGAAGGAAATGAAAAAAGGAAGGAATACCTTATATGCCAAACCACCTGCCTGGAGACACAAAGTATGACTTTTGCTGTCTTTGATAACTGCATATAATTATGTTTTTTCACCTCAGTGTTTCATTTCAGACTTGGACATGACAGAAAATTCCATATTGCACTGCTGCTTTTCTTCAATTAACAATAATAATAAAATAAGATTTGGAAATGTCTCCTCATTCTGGATTTACAAAGTCATTATGGAACCAGGCTAAATTACTTGAGTTAAAGAGAGGATTCTGTCTTTAAAATTATGTATGCAAAGAAAGGAAGACTGGATCATTGCACAGAGTGCTTGCCAATGACTTGTTAGACCTAAATTACTTTCCTAAGCTGATCAGTGTGTAATTTCTCACAGGTCTAGTGAGATTGATTACATGGTGACAGAGACATAGAGCTCTCTTGCAGCATACCCTCCTATAGGTGAGGTGGAAAGGACATGACCTTGCACAGGGGTTTCCTATGGGAGGGTGGCAAAACACATTTACATGAACTTTCCTCCTGCCAGTAGATGTCCAACAGCTAATTACATTTTATCTCAACCTTTTTAAGCGTGCAACATAATTCAGCCTTTCTTCTGAGCAGATCGTTTCCCTATTTGACCCAGCATTTTACTGTGGCCTGCAGATCCATCTCAGCACAGAAGGCCACGAAAACTGTCTTTTGGAGCACCAGACCCTATTTTCACGCCCCTCACATGGCATTTTTACTCCTTGGGCTATGCATAGTACAAGAACGTAGGAGAGCACAATGCCCTTTTTTCTGAAGGGAATGGTGCTTCTTTGGCATATTTTGCATATTACCAAGCTACCGGCCATGCATTCCAAGTAAGTTCGAATGTCAGAGCTACTACATCTAAAGGGCCACATTAAAGAGATCCAAAATCAGCCCAGTCTTTTTATATAAAGAGCAGTAAAAGCTCTCCAACTTAACCTAATAAATTACTGTTATAAAAACAGTTTTATGTAATGTGCAGAAGTCTAAGAAAAACTGTTTTAATGGTTGTATAAAAGAGAGATTTGCAAATCTGTGAATATAAGTTAACCTTATGCATTTTTCAAGTAAAGGGAATAAAAGAGGGGCTAAAAAATTGCCAGAGTAAAATGCAAAATAATGGAGTCTCAGTTTCATTTTCATCCAATTAACTACCTTGAAAATGAAAAGGCTGTTCTACAGTGTTCCTTTTAAAAGTTGGATTAATTTAACTTTGGAAGTTGAGTACTAGGAATCAAGTGCTGCGCCTGCACTTTCCATGACCAGCTGAAGCAGACAAGAACAGACAATGACTGGGCAGAGCTCTCATGATTAATTCACTGCATACACAAAAATTTGACTGTGTTGCGGTCAATGGGGTTTTGGCTATTGACTTGAACGAAGCCAGGATTTCAACGTTTATTACAAGAAACTCTAAGTCAAATTTGAGGGGAAAAAAAAATCTAAGTAATTGTCAGAAAAAAATGAAGTTTTTGGGGGCTGAGTTTATTTACAAATCAAGATTTAATTCTATTAATAGTTTTGGCTGAAAAATAGGGATTTGTTAAAAAATTGTAAAGCATTGAATTTGTTTCAAACCCCACTTTTTTCTGCTCAGAATGAATGAAGGTTAAACTGAAATCAAAGAATGGGCTTACCCATCTGAAGATGTTTCACTGTGGTTTCTGAAGTCCTTGTGTTTACACAAATGATCATTTATTTCATTGTCTTGTTTATCATTTTACCCCAAACTTTCTGTTTGACACAAATTGGCAACCTCCTTTTCTTTCTGATGGCAAGACTGAGAAGGCCATTTTTCACAGAGCTTCATATAACTCACATATGATAATGCATGAGCACCTAGAAATGTCTTTTTTCAACATACTGCTGAAAATTGCAAAAACTGACTCCTGAAGTCAGACATTTCATCAAGATAGAATAACAGATATTAAGTAGTAAAGCCATGAAATGGCAGTAAGAAGGAGGTCCAAAATTAATAGGTATGTGGCTTAAACTTGAATGTGCACAGTAGGTCACAGTGAAGAGCAGGTGACCTGCTATGCCTTGGCATTATAACATGTGTGCTTCTAAATACATCATGCCTAAAAACCCAGAGTTGGCTTACCTACTCCTTTTGAAAAGCAACACCTTTTCAAAATATCCTCAAAACCCAGCCTCCGCTTTGTGCTCTAAACATTTCTGTAAGCACTTTTTTTCCCTGTATTGTCATTTTTGCACCTAATTTTCAGGCACTTTTTAAATAAAATGTAGTGTACAGCCTATGCAGACAAGTTCTGTAATTCTGCGTCCAGGGCTCAGCACAGTGACATTCCTGTAACTGACTGGCACCTTGGCCAAGGTGCAATGCAAATATTAAACAATATTAGACGGCTGAGTTAGCCATTGCTGTGATTATCCCATGATCTAGACACCTTCTCACCGTCCAAACATGTAAAAAAGTTTCCATTCTTTTTGGTCCTAAGTACATTTTAGACACCTGCGGTGCTTGTTCCCTTCTATCAGAAATTATATTTGTAGGTGTCAATCAAGCCCATGTGGGCCACCAGTTATAATAATATTGCACATTGTTGTCTTGTTTTTCCTTCTCTGGTGGAAAACAGCTTTAGTCTCTCAAATGTTTCCCGAGCATTGTCCCATCTCCAGAGCAATGGTATACTTTCTGTGAGGAGACCCAAAGTGTCCAGTTTTGCGGAGGAAATGGAGCTAGCACCTCATACAGTCTCTGAACACTGGAACTAATTTGGATTTCTCTCCTCATTCATACACTCAGTCTTCTCCCCCCACTCTGCTCCACCTGTTTTCCTTTTCTACTGAAGTCATACAATGAACTGATGACTGAAGATTTTCCTATCCACAATCCTTGCAGTTTCTTTCCAAGTCAGGGCACAGCATGATAGCTGCACTTAAATGTATTTTGATTTTTGGGCCAAATTCAGCACGGTACCACCCCGTACAGTCCACTGAAGTCTGAGATTACACAAAGAGTAATTCAGTCCACTATTACAAAGGCTTTAACTTGTTTTCCCAGCTCACTATGAACACTAATTGCCTAGAAAACTTTCATTGCATTTGTAGTATCTGGCAACTTTAACTCTCTTTTTCCTTATTTTGTCTCCTTGGTGTCTCCACCTGCTGTGTGGTGCTGCTTCACTTCCTGAATCATCTTCAGCATCATTCAATACCTGCAACCTGTTGGACACCCACAGCTTCATCCATTCCCTTCCCTTTCTTTGCCAATTTGTTTGCTCCCTCATTCATCTCCCCATAGATAATCTAGTTACCTCCAGGCAGTGTCTCCTAGCCGAGCACCTCGCTTCGCTTGCACAGCGGGGAATCCTCCTCTTCTGTCATTCCCCATGCCCAACTGAAAACTACCATGGATGTCGTTAAAGTACCCCTCCAAGTCACCGGTCACTCTGAAAACCCAAGGTGTTTCCTGTATCCCAAGCAGCGATTTCTCAAAACGCGGTTCTCTCCTCCCATCGTCTCCAACGACCAAAACCATTTCTGGCTTGTGTGTTGTACTCACTTAAGCCTCTTAATGGGAGAATGACAGCACTTCCAGGAAGCTCCAGTGTGCCTAGAGTTTCACACAGAGAGAAAATTTAATGGGGAACTTAGCAAGAGAGAATGCTTTGCCCCAAAGGAGATACAGTACAGTTTCTAGAGGGGAAAAAGCCCAATGAACACAATGTCAACAAAACCAAGACAATGGCTGAGAAGGGAGATCAAAATACAGGGTGGTGACATACCCAAAAAGGTAATGACAGAGGCAACCTTCCTGAGGCCAATGCCCTCGCTTCTCCACCCAAACTGCAGGTATCAATAAACAAGATTCACTTGCATGTGGCCAGAGAACAATCAAGCCAAAAAACCTCACAAGCCAAGTGCTTTACGGCTGAATTTGTGTTTGGATGGCAGCGAGCTGGGGCAGTGCCCCACACATTGCTCAGGAATAAGGTAAGCGCTGAGGATGGGCTGAAGGCAACATATGCCACATCTGTTATTTGCCAAGGGGAGGCTGCTGCATCTGTGGTTTTGCCACCGGCTCCTCGGAGCAAACACGTTCACTAACAATATTCCCCTGAGCAGCAGCTGCAAGAGGATCACTTAAAATTGCATAAAGCATTAATCTGAACTCCAAGACAAGTTTGGTACCGCACAGTTGGATGTAAGCCAAAGTGTCCCATGTAGTAAAGGGGAAGGGGGGAGGGAAGAAGAGAAAGAAAGGAAAAAAGAAAAGACAGTCCTGTCAGTGGTTTTAAGCTGCCACTTTTTTTTTTTTTTAAATGGAAAAATTGTTACAAATGGGTTCTTCAACATATGTTATTAATTTCATTGTACTGGCTTCTTGCCAGTTAAGCATCAGTCCTGGTTTCTTTGCTTTCAGTTTTAACTAGCAAAACTCATGAGGTCATTAACGAAAATGGACACGAACTTTTTTTTTCTTGCACACAACTGTTATGGAGCAACTGACTCTTCTGAAGGCTTTTATTTAATAAAACTTCAGCTTTTTTTTTTTTTTTTTTTAATAGGGAGATGTGCTCCTCAGCAAAATCTGGTGTTTCTACTATAAACAAAGCAACATGTGAAGGACTTCAAACACATTTACTGGTACTGGCAAAAGTAACAAAATCAGAAACTTTAAAAAACACTCATAAATGTTAAGTAACATTTCATAAAGCTACACTGCTATTTACTCTGCTCAATATGTATACGTGATAGAGACCAAAGCAGTACTGAAAAATAACAATGAGAGAGAACGCGGTTTGATAAAAACATCTACATATGGAAATGTTAGTTGAATGTTATTAATGTTTGATTTGGCTTACAGAGAACTGCAAAATCCACTTGAAGAAAGAATGCTGTTTCATGGATTTCTGTGCAAAGCAGCATCTCCCACATTGCGAGAGCCACGCTGAGCCCTTAATCCAGCAAGCACACTTGCTGTAGGTGCAGGCAGGGAACACAGGCTCATTTGAAGAAAGAACTGGTTTATTTTGCAAGTGGAAACTGGCATTATTCAACCCAAGGAGTAGAAACAGAGATATGGAGCTGCTATGAAAATAGTGTTCTTACCGGTCTCTAAGGGTGCTAGTGCCGCTGTGCTGTGGCACCCCAAATGCCTGCAGTCTCCACTCTCTGTCAGCTTCCTGGCCAGCCCGTGATAGCCAAGCCTGTTGTGAAGTCCTCTGCAAACACTGCTCCCAGTACCCATCTCCAGGACTAAGCTGAAGGCTGTGCTTTGTAACCTAGCAAATGAGAGGAGAAAAAAGACCTTCTAAAGGCTTGGCTCCACTCTGCCTCCTTCCCATCCGCCATGTACACGTAGCAGATGCTGTTGGATGGTGGGCCCCGGACAGGCCCTGTCCGAGAAAGTCAGCACCAATGTCCAGCAAACCTTACATATCGTATCTAGCTACTATGCCTGTACACCTGTAAAGAGACTGTCCTTTAGGAAAGGAGAAAATAAGTTTCACAGCAGTAGGCATAGCCTCTATGGGTTATTAGTACATATGACAAAATAAGTATTGAGTTAATAACTACATCTTTACATTCAGGAGAGCTACCCATTTGCACAAATAGCAAGGCTGGAGAAATGCGTGCTCTTATTGCTTTTATCCTTGTCCTTAATTCCCCCCCTTCTCTGCTGTTGTTTAGTACATGCTCCTATTACATCATGTCTAAAATTAGTTTGCAGGATCAGGCTTTCTTGTGAAATATTTAGCACTACTTTCTTTAGTCAAGACCAGGAATTCTACAGGAAAGGCCTTTTTTCACTACTTTTTATGTCTTAGCCTGATCCTGCTGCTGCCAAATGAAAGAATGTCTTTTTCTTGGCTTCAAAGAATCTTGGGCTGGGCCCTGCGGCCAGAGACCACAACATGGCATACTTGTTAGATAAAGGAAAATGTATGTGTGCGTATAAAAATAGCTGATCTGTCTGCTAGAGGAGATGAAATCATGCTCAGAGATTTCTTTTCTAATTAAAAAATTACGATTCGAATGGAACCAAATTCCTTTCCCTATGCCTGAGCGGCCCTGCAAATTATACGAGAAAGAGATACAAGAATACAACTTCCTACTCTAAAGATGCAGGGACCATAGCAGATAGATAAGGATATGCAGACGTAATCTAATATCCAGGGGTCTGTTACACACAGCTATGCGTGCATGCACACAAATGTATGCACAGTTTCCAAGAAAGTCTCTGGTAGTATAGGCTTCGAAAGTACATTTTGGCTAGATAAATGCTGCAGATCACTACCTTAACTGTTTATCTCTTCCAACAAACTATTTTCACAGCTTCACACTAAATAAATTCAGATGTTTTATTTGGTGGAGTAGGGTGAATGAGAAATTAGTGAATGAGAAATTAAAATTGCTGATGGGTTTATGGGCTTAGGGTTTATGTAACTTCAGTTCAAATCCATATTTTACTGAGTATTCTGTGCCTTAAGTTAAGTGTCTGTGTTCCATAGATATTTACAAATGTAAATTTTCCCCTCCCCTCAGATGATTTGTGAGAATAGGTACTTTAAAGTATAATGGGGCATTTTTAATAGATCCCTATCTTTGCATGATCTGTTCCATTCCTGGTTGTTTTTCTTTCACCCTCAGGAGTATTGCTGGTCCCGAAGGTCCCTCAAAAAGTATCTGGCTTCTAGATCCCCTCAGTTGATCATGGCAAGGACAGGCCACAGAAACTGTTGAACCTAAACCTAAACAAAGTTGGTGCTCTTTCACTTTAGTTTTGATTGTCTCAAAATCCATCCCAGAGAAGACAGATGTTTAGGTAAGATTCAAAGTTATATCTGTTTGTCAAAATTTACCTCATGTAACTTTAGACATGTGAAAGTTTGTTGTCTGAGGCTGTGCCTACATCAGCATTTTGGTTGCAGGCAGCAGCCAGGTTTTGAAGTGCATCCTCTGATCATCGCCCCTTACTGCACATTGGTTTGGTTTGCAGAGCAGTTTCAGTGGGTCGAAGCTGGATTCCTCTAGAGGGAAAAGAGACCAGGAGCTCTACTTCCGAGACCAAATGCATTCCAACCCCTAGTGGGGACATGAGGATGCTAAGCCCACACTGGTCCTTTGGACAGCTCTGAACCACGAGCATGAGCTCAAGCAATCCCCCTGAACTGCATGCACTGCTGATGTTGGGGCTGCTTTGGTCTCCTGGTCTGTTGCTATTGCATTGAGGTACTTGCTAATGCTGACACAGCCCAGCTCTTGGCTGGCCACATCAAGCTTCCTTTACGGGCAGTAGAAATAAATAAACAGAGGCAAATCATCTTCCTTATCTGAGGCAGCTATCTCAGGGCAAGGTAAATGGAAAGGACAACCAACAGATGCACACAGTGAGCTTTGCTGTCCTGAGTGAAGACAGTTAGTCGTGGCCCCATGTGCACAATTGTAGATATACTCAGAAATAGGTGAGGAACCAGCTGCAGACAATTCACATGTGGTGTGCGGGAGGAACGATGCTGCAGCCCTACATGACAGGAGAGGACGTGACCTTCAGGGGAACCTATGATCAGGGTCTCATCCTGGGACCCCATGTACAACTGTGATATAAGCT
The DNA here is from genome assembly GCF_000708025.1 of Charadrius vociferus. Lineage (NCBI taxonomy): Eukaryota > Metazoa > Chordata > Aves > Charadriiformes > Charadriidae > Charadrius > Charadrius vociferus. The sequence goes on along the minus strand of NW_009647401.1, from coordinate 4,250,823 downwards.
TGGGGCAGGACTTGTAGAACTGAATGCACCTGGGAACGAGAAAGGACTTCCCAGTTTCTAGCATTGTAAAGGATCTGCCCATTCCTGATGGCTCCTGCAAACTTGACCCTTGTAAGCCTCAGAGGGAGTAATGCACTTCTCTCTCCAAGTTCCTTATAGCTCTCTACATTTTACTCAAAAAGAAAAAAAATATTGAAAGAAACAAACAGAACCTATCTGCATTGATACAACCTGTTTCATGGAAGCTATATAGAATCTACTCTATATGAATATCATCATGACACACAGATTTCTTTTTCATTTATGGTTAACTGCTAGGTTTCAAATTAAGAGAAGTAGCTTTATAGTTTAATTTATCTTGAGAACTTCTATATTAACCATTTTCTGGAGCTCTAAGAACTCACCATAGCAGTTGCCAAATACATAAATGTTGCAGCAATTACACTTTCATTGCCCATGAAAAATGGCCTTGTAAGGTTCTGAATGGATGCAGTTCTTCGGTGCTGAAAGTATTTTTCAAAATCCAGGAAAAGACTTTTTTGTTATCCCTCACTGTAGTAGGGGTTAATACACACTCTAAACATTAAAGTTTAATAGAAAAAGTTATGATATATTTGATTGATTGTTTTATCGAAACATTCCTTTTCTGATCTCAGAGGAAGACTGAAGCCAACCAGAAATACACGAATGACTTTGTCATCTGTCAAAGATTTATTAGATAACGTATTTCACAAAGAAAATCTATTTGTCACATATGCTTGACTAATCTATTAAACAGGCGTGACTTCAAAGGATACATAGGTGCAATAACCCATTCACACAGAGCAAGTGGCAGGACTGGGATGTAACACTTGCAAATTTAAAGAAAGTGGCATAAACATATGCTACAGAAAGGAGAAATATCCACATACACGGCAAAAAGCGAAGTCAACTGAATTTGTACTCTAGCTATGCATAGCTACATACTGGTTCTGGCTATAAATTTTTTAATAGCTATGCTGTTCTGTCAAGATCAAAAGTTTTGGAGGAATGTGTTGATTTTAAAAACATTTTGCTTCCAAAGTGAATGACAAGATACATGTGCTTTTGAGTTTTACCAGAAAAATACATCTTTGATTTTACACTTCATATATTGGAATATAAAAAATAATATCTGAAATAAAAGGAATTGAAATTTAGTTTCCTTGACATAAAGACATTTTAACATCTTCATTTACAGAATATATTTTTATTCTCATTCTGACTTGAATCAAAATTATTTTTATTATATTCAAATTTTGCAGATTTTAATTCTGATACATTCAGCTACCCAGGCATTGAAGCACTTTCTATTTTAATAGTGTCCTTTCCTCATCCCCAGGTGATGTGTGGTAAGGAAGCAAAATAAGAAAGCATTAGCCTAGGTGGTAGCATTTCATTTCTGACTGCAAAACGCAGCATACATTTCACTTACACTTTCTTCTCTGTTATGGAAGGACATGTCCTATGGCATCCACTTTTAAATTGTACATGGTACTATTGTTCTCACTCACAAACATAATATTAGATAAAGTGGCCTAATTATTAAAACCTACATTATACCTCAGATAATATTTTCACGCTTGAAAACTAAATTCTTCCTGTTCACATTGCCACGTGGTCTTTTGCAGTTTTTAGTACTTTGCTGTTGAAATGCTTTCTATCATCCTTTGCACTCCACCTCATTTCATCTAGGATGCTGAGCACTGAGAAATACATGACCCTTTCACCTTTGGATGCTTGAAGTAAAAAGCAGAAAAGTGAATTACTGTTGCCCTAACAGGAGGCCTGTTGGTGTTGCCAACACAATGTGTCATTTGTCCGTGCAGAAGGAGGATCATGGCGAGAGCAGTGAGATATAGTAGCTTAACTTCTTGGGCTAACCTTGACATTACCCTTTCTGAACTGAGCAGGAACAGTTCAAAAATAAACGATATGAATGAAAACACCCAAGCTCCAAAATCCATATCGATTTCCTATTCAATAACACAGTCTGAATGAGTGATCAAAATTTTCACCTGTTCATTTGTGAAGATGTTCCATTTTAGATGCTGGGATCCGGAGTATATTCGCAGCATTTACCTTTGATATTAAAAATCTCCCTGGTATTGACTGCATAGATAGATAAATATTTTTATAGTGAGAAAGAAAGACAGGGAAGATCCAGACAAGCTGTACGCGTATAGGGCGTTTTACTGCCATGATTTCTGCTCATTTGCATTTCCACCAAGCAAAGCTGGTGATGACTGAGAATATCTGAAGCCAAAGAAGCATCAGCACTTGAGAGGGGGAGCTTGGTCAGGCTATGAAGAGATCTTACAGGACATGGCATCAGTCACAAGGAGCTTGTAATGTCAGAGGACTGGATTTAGATTGTGGGCATGTCCCCACCATGCTCCTGTGGTGACAACCAGCTTCCAGGTTGCCTCCTGGATATCAACAAGTTTTCACTGAAAGCTGCTGAAATACAGAGTCAGATTTGGGTTGGGAGCCAGGCACCACTGACTTCAGGATCTGTTTTACCCTTCTGGAAATGGTAACTTGTTTCTTTAGCTCCTAACGTGGATTCCAGCTTCTGCAAAGCTCAGCAAACAAGGCTGGAAAACAAGCTGAATCTAGAAAACATATGTGAAATCAGAAAGAAACTGTGGCCTTCATCAGAGAGGGACTGCCCTGCAATGCTTAGCTCATTACATTTTGTTCATCATTCTCTTCTAAAGATCCATGCCTTCCCAATGTTCAAAATAAAGAGATACTTAAATTAATACAAGGAAATGCCAGGTAATAGCTTTTAATTCCCATTCGTGGCAGTGAATGGGTGAAGAAAGAGCTAACCTAGTTCCAAACTTCCCTGCTGCTCAGCCTAGGAGTCTTCATGTGCCTCCTGCTCCTACAGACATCCCTGGTTTTAGGTCTCTTGGAAAACTTTCGTTGGCATGGGGATGCTGTAAATGGCAGGCTCACTTCAATGCTGGGGGCCTGATGCCCATCCCTGGGGAAAATACCCCAACTCATCGTGGCCAGGGTTTGAACGCACAGGTTTTGGACAGGAGCTCGAGCAGATTAAAGCATTGATTTGCCTAACTGCCCCAGCTACTGTGCTTGAAACCTTAGGGCATCAGCTTAGTTTACTAGGCACAGCATCTCTATGTGCTTTTATTTCACTGCTGTTTTATAGCAGGGTATTGTCTTGTACAGTTCTCCTTATCTACACTTTTAATAGGTGTTTATAGTTTGTGGCAAGCAAATAAATAAAACACCCTTTTAGAATTAGAAAACTGAAATGTAATACATATAAACCAATCAAGGCAATCCTACAATCTGACAATGATTAACCACAGCAGCAGCAAAGCGAAGCTGTTTGTATGGATCGGAATTTAAAAAAGAAAAAAAAAAAAAACACCCTCCCAGTGATCTTTTTCATAAGTTAGCAACCAAAACTTCTAAATATACCATGTGTTTGACCGAGCTGATCATCAACAATAAAGCAGATTTCATTTGCATGAGCTTTGAAGTGATTTTATGTTGACTGCGCAGCATATGCGTGCGCTGCCGAGGCCCTTCGGCAGGACTGTGCCGCCAGCTTGCACCCGTGCGCTGCCTGCACACTCGCTCGGCTTTGCCTGGAATGCTGTGGTTTTGCAGTCCAGATGTATATGCTGGTGGTGGTTTGGGGATTTGTTTTTTTAAATGAATGGGGCTCATGGAAAGCAAACTAAATACCGTGAGTTTGCATGTGAAAACATGGCTGGGAGATTCTAACCTAGAGTTAGATCATTAAAATATGAACAACTTTTCTACCTCCAGTTCTCTTAATTGACTGCCTGAATATTTTATCTGAAAATGATTTATCAACAATGAGATCCTTCACAAAATTTTTGCTAATTACCATGAAACTTGTTGAGAAAATAATTGGGTCAGTTCTGCTAATTTCAGTGTTAAAATGACTCGTCAACAGAATTGTTCAGAAGTTACTATAGTGCAGCATAAAATAAAACCAGTCAGGATGGAACACATTATTTAGAATTTTATTTTCAGGTGAACAGCACACTCAGTGGAATAGAAGAAGATGAATAATAAATGGACACTTGGGTCAATGTGCCAAACATTTTTACTTCAGAGCATTTCAACCTTCAGAACTTTTCCACTTGTGCCCACCTTCAGGCAGATCAGTAATTCTGACTCAGCTCCACCCGTGGCTATGTGCAAACTCGTAGATGTGTCATGGAAGGTTGTAAAAGTATTTTCCGCTCCTACGGCTGTTAACCCTGCTCTGCTTTCTGGTCGTGGTGAGCCCTGCCTTTGCAGATCAGAGATTTCCAAAGAATATCAGTTACGACATTTCTGGGCCTCACCAGAGGCAGAAAGTTCTGGAAAACTCAAAATGTGTTATTAAGCACTTTCCAGCTCTGCTTAACACAGATCAGGAGGGTGGAGAGGCCCCACGTTTTGCACTGAGCTTCAGAATATCCTGGGGTATGTCTGGCATGGTTACAGGTAGTGCAGACACCAGCAAGGGGGAGAGCAGCAGCCCGTGGGAACAGCGCAGTGACTCCACACCAGACCATGGTATGGAAAGAAAACACGTTCTCTGCCATGCAGAGCGCTTTCCACTAGCGACTTGAAAATCTCATTATTTCTTCTTACCGCCTGCATTGATATTCAGTGTCTTTTCCAACCAAATTTATATACATGTCCTTCATAAAATGAAAAAATTCAGCACTTGTGTTCTCAGGTACATTCCCCAAAGCGTATGTCCTCCTGCCCTTGTGCCTCTTGAGTCCTCACTAGCACCGCAGGCTGTCTCTCACTTGTGCTATTTCCCTATACGCTGTTGTTTCTTTGCTAACATCTGCCTCTGCTCTGTTCACTCACTTCCCCCCACTAGGTAAAACTAAGAGCAGCAGAGGGGGACCACAAAGCTGGAACCCATCAGCAGCTGGATCCCACTGGCAGTCCCTCAGCTCCAAGTCCGTGAGTGGTCCAGAGGGGGTGGCACAGAAGGAAACAGCAGTGGAACAAGTGTCCTTGTCAGGGGTGGACAGTCGCTTTCTCCTGGAGAAAAAGGAGCTGGAAAAAGGAGAAAAAAGCTAACCCTGCTCATAATATGTTGTGGGATTTTCCATGTGTTTGACGGTGGAGGTGAACCTCTGCTAGGTGTAATATATTTGTGATAAAGCAGTTTACCCATGCAAGGCAGCACAAATTTACTTGGGTAACCTAATCAGTCTTCCTTCAGTATTTTGATTTAGAGGTATTTAACTTCTGAGCCATTTAAATTGCAAAATGAGTGAGACTGTCCAGGCTGCCAGCTGTATGTGCCATTAAGTACCACAGGGTCATTGTTCAAAGGACATTTGAGTGGAAAATTATATTTCTGATATGGGACAATAGCTGAGGTAAATTACTTTTTATTTTCAGTTTAAATGACTGAAATATTTACATAATGTAATTTACAATATTCTAACCAAAGTGACAAATGAACAGTCCTTAAGAGGAACCTTGATCTTAGAGAACACCCACTGGTTTTGTAAAGTTTTGAATGTAGATCAAAGGAATAAACAAAGCTGCATAAATACAGATATATGTATTTATATATGCATATCACCATATAAGTTCCTACATAAGGAATATATAGAATTGTAATTCAGCCAGAGGAGAACAAGGAAAGTATGCTGGCAAACGTTTTTGATGGCGAATGGTTTTCATGTCTTCCCACTCTTGCCGAGGTTTTGCTGCTCATAAGGCATAGGACTTAAGATTTTATTTAAATTTTACATCACTAGGTTCCCATTGAGGAGAACGTCTGCATTGAATATCTTTACTAATGAGTGACAAGGATGTTTACTAATCAGTTTTGTTGCAATATGCACATGCAGAGGGTCAGGTACAGTCAAGAAGTTTAGTAGTAGATTTTAAAAAATGCAATTTCCATCAGTCTGCCATTAAGTTATTCCCCCAAAAGGGCAGCCTCCCCACTTTCTGGCAATACTATTTGGTGCTCACAAAGAACTTTTACAGTTGGTTTCTGAAGGCTGGAGCAGTGACTACAAACAAGCTTTTCCTCCTTTAGGGGGTTCATTGCTCTCATGCAGCTGTTGTTTTAGCCTCCTGTACAAATAGGTTTAAAAAATAGGCACTTCCTTACATATAACTGTTCACGGCATCTGGAATGTCAGGGTGAGCACATTACAGTAAATGGTGTTTAGAAAGAAATGTTGTGAAAACAAAGAAAGCCACATAGGAAAACACTGACAAAACCATACAAATATGTGGTTTATCTATTTTCACTATTTGCTTGCTTTATGTTTTGGATGTTTTCACAGAACGCATGTGGCCCTCACTTCCAGGCACACAGTATGTAGTTTCAGGATTCTCCAAATGGAGAGAGCAGTCTAAAAAACTGTGAATATAATTAGATATGGAATACTTTTAACAGCTGGAGGGATTTCACACTTACAACCTAATTTACAAAACTTTGGGCTTGGCACTGTTTCAACACTAGCACTGCAAGTAATAATTTCTCTGGCATTTTTTTGGCTCCTGAAATTATTTATGTCTATACATATATCATTTTAAAATCACACGCACACAAAAAGAATACTTCTACCTGGTTAGTGATAAATGAGCAACTCTAGAAGCTGTGTCAGAAAGAAGTCAGAAAAAAGTGATCCTACATAAGGCCCATGCGTAAAAATTACAGCTAATTTCTCTCCCTGTTTATAAAAGGTCTTGTGAAAGTTTCCTGTGTCACTGAAAGTGTTTCAGACATTTTTCTGAAACTATAATGGAGTTAATTTGTGTGAGATTTGCAAGGAAAAAATATCAGCAAGTAACCAGCACATCAAATACGGTAGCTAGGAAAACAGATTTATAACGTAGGTGAAGTAGATACCATTTCTGAGATGAGAGCTAAAAGAAATGTGAACAGTAACAACACAAGGAACAGATGATTATATTTAGCATTTTCATATCTTGGCTGTGCTTGAATAGCAGAATAAGAAGTCTATACAGACTCTGGATTATCTTGTAAACTGTATTCCCAGTCGTTCTTGTTCTTACAGCTCCTGTGCATGATATCCTTTCACTTTTGAGGCTCTAGAAGATAAAAAAGTAATCTTATCAGAGTACGTTAAATAGCACAATATTCCTCTCAAAGGGAGAGGGCTATAGCTCTCACTAAAACAATCTTACTGAACTGGGGCAATGACTGTCTAGCAACCCAAGACTGTTAAGTCTGTATTAGAAGAAAAATACATGTTTAGTCGTTTGACAATCTGTAGATCACAAATACTGATACAGAAAAAATAGAGTAAGACAATGACTTTGTGATGATACCCAAACCAGTGCTTTTCAAAACATGTGCCATTCCTGGAAAAATATACCATGTAAGGCCCTGACAGTGGCGCACACTTATGTTTTACACTACATAGATAAATAGTTCCAAAAGAGTTTTTACACAGAGATAAAAATGTATGCTTAATTTGCAGCCAGTGAAGGGGGAAGTTATTCACATCCTTCTCCTAAGGTTTGCAGAATAGGTTCATGGCTGCAGACTTCTAGGTTACAGAGCTAGTCTTCTCTTGAAGGCTGTGGAATAAGCACTTGAAAAGGGGGACTTCTTGTGTTGTACAACCTCCTGCAGCTACATGGTTGTGCACTCAGGATAAGTCTCATGGAAGTAAGTGATTCAATGAATGGATGAATGCATTTACAGTGATTTTTTTTTTAAACTTCATTTCCCACCTGCCTCACACAGCTGGTAACTCACACTGCTTGCTATTTGGAGGAAAAGGGGCTCACTTGCTCCATCCATTAGGGTCTAGCCTGGAGCGGTGGGATTCAGGCCTTTGCTAAACATGGAGATAACAGGCATGGATTAGGTGATTCATACTGCTTCAAGGAACCAGCATTGCTGAAGGTCATTTAATGCCACACACCAAGTAACCAGCTCATAGTGAAACCTCTGGCTTCATCAAGCCTAGGTGGGCTTCACATTGGCAATGTGGTGCTGAGAGGAGTGAGATGCTTTCAGCAATACCCCACGATGCACAATGCCTGGGCTTTCTTTATCCTTTCAGAGAAGGCTCACTTCTCCTCAAGCTTTCAGCCATGATGGAGTTTCATTAAGCTATTGCATTAAGAATAAATTTAACTTTTCCCCTAAAGGCACAAGTGTACTTCTACTCCTCCCCCCATTCCATCCCTCTGGAAACAACTTTGAATTTTGCAAAACTGAGTGCTATAATGAAAAAACCCTCCTATTCCAATACTTTCCTTTGTACTGCCAAAAAATCTTTCTCTACTGTTTATCACCATGAGGGCTTATTCCAAATTCCAGTTAATTACAGCAACAGACATGTGCTGTAAGCATCCATCAATACCTCAAGTAGACAGAAAGGAAGACGTAAGGACAAATTCCTCATTGATCCATGTGTTTAATATATAGCACGTATGTTAAGAATTACATCTTAACACTGTGGCATGTTTCAAAAATAAAACCCAATTTGAGTAGTGTGAAAAGAGTTGTGTTTGAATATATATTGATAGCAGGACAGTTTTATTGCTAGAGAAAAGTTAGTAGGAAAAAAAAAAAATCCATAAAGGGTTATTTGGCTAAAATAGATACAGGAGTGAGAATTTAATTTGCTTGTACCCAGTTCCACAAAAATAAAAAAGATAATGAAGGCATGTATTTATAACTCCATGCCTGTCACATTTGGATTATTGAAACATTCATGCATCTGATCCAAAATCCTCTAAAACCAATCTCTCCCCAGCCTCTGGATCACGTGTGTAAAATCAAACACACAGATAAATCTTTACCAGATTGGGTTGTAAATAACTATACTTCCTGCTCCACCCCATATCTAATAGCTTTAATCTCTTTCCGTGCGCCTTTTCAGACATCATCTTAAAAAGACACTTCTATCAACTCCAACAAGCGGTTGGAAAGGAGCCTCCAAGTGCTGTAATCCAGCTTGAAGTTGGGGGTCCCCTCACCTGCGTCCCCCGCAGCATCTGCCAGCTCCAGATACCCACCTCTACCTTGCCCCATGCACTTGGCATGGAAAATCAGGGCAGGCTCACTGAGTTTTCCCACCGCCTAGCATGCACACCCTTGTAAACCCTACCTCTCCCTTTCTGTTTTTATTTTAGCACCGGTGAGGGGGGAGGTGAAATACAAGATATTCATGTGCCAAACAAAGGATGGATCGGGTGTCAGCCGACAATTGTCTCCACTAAGGAGGCAACGTCAGGAGCTGGCGAGATCAAACGCTGGGAGGAAATATGGTTGTAATATTAATAAACACCTGTCTGGTATTACTGTACCTGCTGGACTTCTCCCAGAAAGATAATTAATCACCTAAACCTGGCAAAACAGTCTCCTAAGCCCCATCACCATATGCATTACAAGGTCAGTCTGAACCTGCTCCAAGACCCATGCTGGGGACCCTGCAAACTCCAAACGCGGGCTTTTGAGTCAAGGAGAGCTGGCAGTCCCCGTCCCTCCCCGCAAGCTGCATCAAGAGAGAAGCGCGACGGAGGATGTGAAGCTTTTGGAGCACAGCTGCCCATTGCCCTCTGCAGCATCAGGGATGAAGGGGTGCGGGACCGGGAAGGTCCCTGACACCCGGCGCTGGAAAGACTCATCCCCTCCTTCATGTGCATTGTGGTCTGAGCTGGCTGGAGTGCTAAAAGTCACTGGAAATATTATGGGCACCCTCCAGTCCCTCAGGGAAACTCTGTGGTATTACTTTAAACACACTATTTTGTGGGATCACGGCCCGACTTGGCCTTCTAGTCCCTTTGGTATAAAGAGGCCACTCTCTTGACCTGGCTGCAGCCCCCACGCTAACCTAGCGCTGCCAACACATGCTGCCCTCCCACTTTTATCTCGCTGTGCGGACAAGCCCTGATTCGGTTACATAAATAATACTGGCCCACTGGAAGCCATCCAGCCATTAAACCTCCTGATTCAGAGTTTAAGCCCGAGATCAGGATGAGGCCTAATGCGTGTGGAGTGGAGATTATCCCACATCTGCCAACCGTGGTACGCCGGCATCTGCCGAGCACCTGGCGGGGGTCACGCTCAGATCCACCCTACGGATCCAGTACAGCAATTCCTATATTCTCTTCTCTTACTCAAGTGGCAGGACGTCATCAAATATGTATTTCTAAGACAGATTGGCCCCTAATTGGATAGCATGCGCGGCAGTCCCAGCTGAAGAAAGTATGTTAGCGAGAGTAACTGTGCTGGGATCCCGCAGCCCACATGCGGGACGGCTGCTGCCGGAGGTGCAGAGCCTTGGTCCAACCTGTGCTGCCCAATTTCGCCTGCCTGGGCAAGGGTGCACGCAAGGAGCGTAAACAGCCTTTTGCGTTTGGCTGACGCACAGTCATTATCTCTTGAGAAATGACATGAACAGGCACCCGCAGGAATTGAAACTAGCAAAGGACACAGGTTAAGGGGAAAACTCTCACTGTTTCACCAGATCCCAGGCTTTATCCATTACTTCCATACTGCTTTATCCCATGCAAAAGAATGTTCCGTTAACCCTTCCTCCTTCAGCTGCACGCAGGAGCAGCGCAGTAGCCCCACGGTAAAATACCCATTAACACAGAACCGGTGTCCTTTGTCTCCCTACGCACACCGAGCATTGCTGTTTCACTTGCACATGCAGTCTCCCAGGCTTCTTTTTGCAGCTTCAAGCCCACAATAACTAAGTCCCCTTCATCTGCAGTATAGTAGTCTGCAGCTATTGTAATAAAATAGCTGTGATCTTCAGCAACTGCAATAGAACATTGTCTTGAGATCAATTTCCTTTTACAATAAAGTCTTGGCTTTGACTCAGCATTTATGAAGTGGTGGGAGGCCGTTATCCATTGAAATTATCTCTTTCATATAGTATGCCATAAAAATATAGCCCTCTATGTGTAGTGTTATAGAGGTATTTGGCTGACTGACTGACTTTAACCACCCAAGAAGAGTAATAACTTCAGTAATCCTCTGGAAATGCATAGCCTGGAGTGTGTTATTGCAGCTAGTACGCAGTGCACTCTACAAAAGCAAATCACAAAAACAATTAGATTTATGCATTTACAATCCTTGATTGATACAGCCTTGACATAAATCACAGAGTTAGAAAAATACGCTGCTGGATTAGCAAACCACATGATAATAGTGTGGCTTGCTATATCATTTTGCTGAGATATTTACGGTACTAACAAAATCAATGACAGTCTTAGCAAGTTGCTGTTGTTATAAGGCGTTATGAATAGACTGTGCATCTAAATTTTTAGTGTGTGCAGAACAAATGCAACCAGGTTATAATCCAGAAAGTTATCTTGGGACAGATTCTTGGACTGGTGTTTGAGGATGGCCAGCCCAGTGAGCTCTAAAACTGCACTTGAAGAAAAAACTTTTATCAATGAGCCATAGGTGGATTCTGGTGCCACTAATGGATAGAGGAGTTTTGAATTTGTTGGGTTTTTTTTTTAATAGTATCTATGAGGAGCTAATTTGTTTGTTGCAAAGTAAGTGTGTTGTGTTCACTGGTCTTCCTCATCCAGTACCTGAAGGGACAGGGAAAAAGACCTTCTTCAAGCGTGTAACTTCACAGAAATGGTGTAAGATGCAAAGCCTGGTCAAAGTCCCAGCAAGCTCCACAGTACGTAATCAGACTGCTTTGAAGTTTCATTATGGTCCTTATCACTACATGGTCAACTCGGCAACTGGGACGTTATCCATCAGGAAGCATTTCTGCAGAGCATTACTGTTAGTTCTCCTTCACACTGCAACTCCTGTTGGCCACAGCACAGTATCTTTATTTACCCCTGCATCTCTACAGAAGTGAGTGATCAGCAGGGGTGCACACTGAAGGCCTTTCTGGACCCACAATTAAATACAGTGATGCCAAACTGGAGGGGGTAAATACTCCCTGAGGCCATCATACCTAGACAGCAAACATTAATAAAGATACTGACTGAAGGAGTAGATATCTTCCACAATAATACTACTACTTTTATTATAGTTTATGTCAACCCTAACAGCAGTGTTTCATATAAGCCATCTTAAGACTGTGAGAAGACAGCAGGGAGGTGGGGGGCAGACATATTGCATGCTGGTTTCAGAGCACTTTGTAATTACATGAAAACACTTTAAGACACAAATTGATAAAAAAATTAGAGAGCTTATCCTGAGCAAGTCACCAATTATCCAGTAGTCAGAAGAGTGGTGTATCCAGGGGGTTGCTACTTTCAACATCAGGTGTGTGAAAAAAAGTTTTACAGGAGGAGATAAAACCATTGCTGGAAGAAATGATCAGACGAAAAAATCACAAGTGGATATTTGGAAGTTGGTAAGTTATCTGGGTGAATAAGCAGGACACAACACCAATCCATCTGAGGCCTCATCATCTAGTTTATACATAGCCTTTAGAACTGCCTAGATTGTTTACAGTTCCCAATAAGCATCTCCTGTATTTAAGATCAGTCACAGCTTTTGACTCCTGGTTTTGAGAGCAAATAAATGGTTGTCTGCGCTGAGGGTGAATTAGACAGGGACTATGTGAGATAAGAGATTGGCTGTGTTTCCGCTGTTGTGGACTTCAGCCAAAGAAGGAAGGATTATCACTACTAATACAGCATGGGACTTTGAGATGGTCTATCAGCTGGAGCAGAAGAAAATGTAATCCAAACTCAAAATGCTGAAGTGAGGTAACTAACATGGCCTGACTTTGACAGCATCTGAGCAGGGGTTCTGGTGGAGGTAGCCTTTTCAAGCCTATGCTAAATTGTTCTTTCTCCACAATTTATGCTTCCGCAGCAGGAAATGAACATTTGAGATTTGGCCTGCAGTTCGAGGTAAACAATGCATTTTCCTCCCTTTCTTTTGCTTCTGCCAGAGTACAGAACCCCAAGGAAGGGGAAGGATTTTACCAGTAATATTTATTACTGAGTCAAATCTCTTCATATTTGTACGCTTTGAGGCCAGCACCACAGCCAGCATAAGTCAATGTAGTTTCCTCAGAGTTGCATTGCTTTGCTGATGATCCAGTTCAACAAGAGTAGGAGAAGAATAAAAATACAGACTCTTGATTGCCAGGAATAGAAGAAAGTTAGAGTAAAAAAGGCCAGACAAATAGCAAGTGCTGCTTATGAAGTTTGTGTATTTTCTCAGTACTTGCTTGTTACAGTAGAAGCCCTGCAGGTCAGTTTTGAGCAGCTGAGAAGCTGCAGCATGGGATCAATTAATCTAGTACCGTATTTCGGGGAGTATTTTATCAATGGTTTTCTTTACAAAACAGCCTGACAACTGTTTTGTATTCCATTCATTCCACTGAATTTGCAAAGAATAGAAATTCTGCAGATGTCTCCGTTACTTTTAATCCCCTGACTTCACTACCCCGGTTAGGAAGCTAGCTGATGACTGTAACGTGTCAGTGTAATCAAAAGTGAGCACTTGGTTCTTGCTGAAGAAGACATTCCTAATACAATTTGATAGTCTCAACATTTTTGTTTCTGGACAGTTTTATTATGTGAAAATGGTCTGCCTTGTAATAGGTGTGTTGAGCTTAACTGCGCATGGAGAAGATGCTCTGTGTGGTGCCTGAATGCCAGTGCACAGCTGATGGAGATGCTGTCTCTCCATCCTCCACACACAGATGTGCCCAAGGCTGTTCTAAGAGAGCAGTTCAGATACGGATGGAATACAGCCATTTCCCATAATGTAACACAGTCAGAAAGATCACTCTAAACCTTTTTTATCTCCCTTTTTTATAAAGGCTTGGCCTGGCTCTTTTAGCCAGGTTCCATTTGCAGAGCTTTTTTTATCTTAATGACAGTCCCCAGAGGAACTTCAGCTGTCTCAGCACTATTGCCTCCGGAATTGTGAAGGAGCTTCCAAATTTTGTGGAGAGTTAGGCCATGAGTCCCTCGGAAACATGGGCTCTGGCAGTTTTCCAAAGAGCTATAAACATAACATATCTCTGGCTGCACAATCAGTGATGTTCAGGGCTCAGTTAGACTACGTATTGAGGACTGGATCTCGTGATCAGCTATATGACCGCCCCTGAGCTGCCCCTGTGCGTGGCAGCAGTGGCTTGGCTGGGGCATTTAGCACCCCGTAGACCCAAAGAGGGTGGGACCATTCTCCATCCTAAAGAAGGTGTGTAAAGCTAGGCAGGAGTGTTCATGCAGCTTGCAATCACTGTTATATTCTTCACAGGCACTGCCCAAGAACTGTGCTGGAAACAAACCTTGAGTGCACACACTGCTACAAAGTCCTATTTCGTCCACTGCTACTATACCGGAATATCTTCTCTTGACCTTTGATGGGAAATATTTCCCATCTTGCTCATCATCTTTGAGCCAACTTCGGAGCTGTGGTCACATATGCCTTAGTCCAGGTTGGTAAATTCGCTTGGTTCTTTCAGAACCTGAAGAGATACTATTACTGTACAGTAACAACATGCATCTACAAATACCTCGCTGTGTCTATAACTTAATGAGTTCCCATTTACCTGTTCATGTAAAGGAAAAAGCTGAGATAATAACGTATTGCAATCAGGTTTCAAGATTTGACTCCCAGGTGCTGATATTTGCTAAAAAAAAAAAAAGTAAATAAATGAAACAATTGATTCTGAGGACGTAAACTTTCATTGAGGGGCACTGCCGTGGCCAGATGTAGGTACTTCACTGCTGGAGGAAGAATAAATTGTAGACAGGCTTTTATTACACATGAGGCAAACGGCTTTACTTTCTCTGTTCAACACAAATACGCAAAGCCTGCCTTTGTACCACAGTGCTACCACTCTCTTGGCAGCAATATTAAAGAGGTCCCCTTGTTTTGTTGGATATTAATACCAGGCTGCACTCCGAAATGTGATTTTAAAAATAGAAAGAAAGTTAATTGTTGCTGGGAAATTTTAATTGAAGCTGATTAAAGGAAGCAACAAAATATATTGACTACTAAACCTCACTTCTTGTTTTAAGTGTGACCTACAATGGACTCCCCCAAATCATTACATGGTCCCTCTAAGCATTCCAGGTTTTTCATTTGAAATTCATTAAATGTTTGTGTGTCTGATTTTTTGGGGGTTTTCTGAAAAGTTTTATAGTCACAGCTGCACTAGTTATGGATAGGTTTATAGTGCTTTACCCATCAACTGGCCCACATGTCCCGTCCAGTTCGTTTGATACCCTACCTTTCACAAGCCTTCAGCAGTTCTGGAGGTGTTCTTATAAAGCTGCCAGTAAATGTACCAGCTGGGCTCATTTATGTACATGAGCAGCCTCATTCCGGCAGACTTACAAAAAGCTAGAGGCAGTAAATCTGTGGTCAGTCCATATACGTACTTTAAAGTATTTTTTTACACTTCTGAAAAGAAAATAATAAAATATTGCTAAGCTTTTTAGTAAGTTATATGTGGTCTTCAGAAGAACTTGAATACTCCGTGGTGAACAAACAACCTTCTGAGAGTCCCTTTTTCTTTGCAGTAAATTCTTTATGCTGTGCAATTAAAGCCGTTAGGAAAGTCTGCTCTCTTGGAAGCACACTGATGGACTGCATTTTTCAGAAAATCATGTGAACAAATTGCTCATTATTTTCTTTTGTGACTGTTGCAGGTGCAAAATGAATAAAGGACTTCTTGAAGGCTGCAAACACCTTCTTCACATTGCCCAGGGAGGCTTGGCAGTAAACAAGGTTGGTTTAAAAGGTTCAGATGAGTGGCAGAATGAGAAGGTGCAGAGAAGCCACCATGAATAATACATGCAACAGTAACCTCAACAAAAATTAACACAGGTGAAAGGACTTCCAAAAGATGGAGGGGGAAGAAAAGAAATAATAAGAAGAAATGTTTATTTAAGCATCTCCAGATTTACCCTGAGAGAAATCCTTAGACAGGATGTCAAGAAAGGGAGCTGCTTCTCCCTGACCGCAGTGGCCCACCTGCCAGCATCAAGCTACTCCGAAGAGACTCTTTCCTCTCTTTTCCCATCCGTTTTCTGGATCTGCTCACAGCTCTCTCATGCTGTGTGTGAATGTCTCCATGCTTCCATCAGTTAGTGCAAAGTTTTATTAATGTTTACCAACAGAGATTCCAGTCAATCCCATCTGAGAGGCTTCCTGCCATGAGCGAATTTACCTCAGCATTTCTAGTAAGAGCAACGTCCCCGTGATTTCTATTTCTTCAGGATAACAGGAGCTTTCAGCTAACCATGTGTGTTATGGCTATAACCCACTGGTGTTTTTCACCAGAGCTAGTTTTCAAATTAATTACTTGCCAGCATATCTACTGAACAAAAGTTAGATCTTCATGGCAACCGCGGACTTTCCTGCTTTGTGTTTTACCGCAGGAATACTTACGGCATGTGTCACTGTCTCTTCTGCTATCCTACAGACCAGTCTCTGTAGCTTTTCCTATGAGATAAGTAAGCGGGTTCAAGCTTCAGCAAGGAATATAGCTGGGATCTTACCAATATAACTATCATGGCTATCCTTTTCTAGCAGTGGTTCTGTTGCAATAAAAAGATACTAATACACATTGTTGGTATCTGTGCTCCTATGCAGTCCTAGGACACTTTTCCTCTCTGACAGTTCACCTTGTCTTCTTCCTCCCTAGTCTAGAACTTGTTTTGGTGGTTACTACCAAGTAAAAATAAAATGGTTATAACCTCCATATGGTATACTGCAAAATATAAGAAGCATTAAGAAATGAAACTCAGAATTTCCTAAAGCAACCTAATACTCACTTCGGTTTGGGGATGTATTTTTGACTTTATTAAAATGTATTTGCTGCAAGCAGCTGTCCCGTGTTCTGGGAGCCCTTTCCAATGCTTCAAATTTCATAGCAATTAACAGTTGCAGGGAACAGTCGAAATACAGTGCTGTTGACCCATACAATCATAAGTCTTTCCTAAACCCACAGCTTGTAAGTCATGGAAATTCATGCTCTAGGAAGCTTGGAGCCAAGCTGACCTAAGGGCATGGAGGCAACCAGCTGTGCTGCCAGCAAAGTGACCTGAGTCAGGGACTGTGGCTGAGCCTACAAACCCTCAAGCATCTGCACTGATGTTCATGCTGCATGGTTAATCCAGTCATCGGTTGCCTTCTGCTCATCTCTTGCATGTCCAGGGACAAAGACTTTTCCCCCAGGTTTCCAAAGGAAAGAAAGAAACACTTCTCTCTGGCAAATGGAACAATTCTAATTTCTTAAATAGCACCAGTAAATCTGTATCAGTTCAAATTCTTGTTACCTGCTCCCTCCATTAAAAGTGTAGGAGAGGTGGCAGAGGGTTGTTTTTCTGTGTCAATGTTTCTTTTCCTCCCAGCATGAGAAATGAGTTGGCAATTGGTTTCATCAGGTGGAGAGCACATTGCACTCACATTGTGCCCTAACAGTTCAAAAACATTTCCAACATTTCTCCTCTTGAATGGTTATTTACTACAGAGAGAATCAATAGGTCCTGATTCTCTCTTACTTTCTTAAACTAAGCTAGTTGGTTTTAACATTAACCTCCTTTTATTTATCTTTCTGCCAAATTGAAAAGATTTGACCTGAGGTGTGGAGGCAGACATTTCATATCTTCTTACTAGTGCAATGTTGTTTGGAGACTAGTTATGTTATTGTAGAGAAATGCAATACAAACTGTATGTGTACGATATTAAGGGGACAGCGTCTAGACAGAGATGGTCTGTGCCTTTAGACTTGTGTCTACCACAAGGATTGATAGAAAAATGAAATCTCTTCATAAAGCTTTCCTAGAAAACCACATAAACATTAATGGCTTTATTTATGGCACTAATATTTTAAGCATAACATAATTGCAACTTCAGCCATTTAGAATAGCAAATGAGTCAGAGCCTGATGCACGACTCCTACAAGCAAATGCAATAGATGGTCTTGTGAGTGTTTGGTTGGGGTTTTTTTCCCCCTCTCTTTAAAAGAATACCTCTTAATCTGCTTATGTCATTAACAGAAAGGTCATCAACTGTGGCTAGTACTGATATTTTATTCCTAGTTTAACTGCAAATTTTTAAATGCTTCTGTGGTGTGCGAATTAGCTGTTGAAGAGCAGCCAGGAGTGGCAGGTGAACACGGCAGGGGATGTCAGAAGTGACTGCATTTTGGAAATGGGATGGCTGTCTTAAAATAGATCAACAACATGAGTCATAAAGAGATTTCAGGGAAACACCAACTCCTACTATTAGACAGTGAGGTAGAAACCTCTGTAGGGTCCCAGGGCTGAATGCAGAAAATGGCAAGGTTGTGAGCAGAAAAAGTCAGTGGAACAGGCTGTCAATGACTCTGCACTTTTTGCATTGCTGTGCTTTACCGTGGTACATGGAAATACTTTGTGCAGATACAGTAAAAAACATACTGATTTTTGTGCCTCATGTTTGAGAGGACAAATTCTGAACACCCAGAAAACTGTGCTGTATTTGAACAGTTTTGTTTTGTGTGGAAGTGTGGAGGGTGAAAGAAATTGTAAATTTGAGGAACCTTAAATATATGTTCACATTTTGGAAACACTACAAGAACATAGCAGCAAGCTGCCTGTCCAGAGGCCAGGTCTTACAGAAAAAAAAACAGAAAAGATTTACAAAAGCCTAATATGAATGACTTCCTTAAAGGCCTAATATGAAAAAGATGCAAGGGGCAACTTGCTCTGAGGTCAGCATGACTTTAACTTAAATGTCAGTGTAGTAACATCTATGGTCTACTTTTTCAGAAAGGGCCATTGGTTTGGGCTATCTTCAGAGCATTACCTCTGTACCCAAAGTTCAGCATTGCAGTATATGGCATCCCGAACCAGCAGCTGCATTTGAAACTCATTCTTATTATTGTTTCAGAAAATTCATCGCAGTGTAGGGGCTGTTAGATCGTAGTTCTGTTTGTCATTATTACTGACTTGTTAACATTTCTCTCATGCAACTTCTGCTGCAGTGGGTCTAAGGTTTATTATTATGACATAACCTGGAAAACATTTTAGCTTTTTTTTTCTTCTCCTGGCAAGAAAACACTCCCATTCTGGGATGAAAAGATAACACAAATGAAACCAGACAAGGATCATTACATTTGCTAATCTGAAGTGAGAGATTAATGTTGTACTGTGGACTAGTTCTAAAAAAAATGCAGAGTTTTACTCCATTTTCAGAACAACACCTGCATCTGCTGAGGTGTGGAAAGATGGAAAGGATCAACATTGATTTTCCAGTCTCTTTTATGGAATAAAGGTAGTGCTGTCATGTCTTGCAGCTTAACAACTTAAGGATTTGCATGTCACTACACCTTGTCCGCTGTCACTTTGTTAAAATCAGAGTGCAAGAAAGCAAACGAGGGCTCATTAATTACTTCAGCTTCTTGGTAGTAAGACATGCCTTTGATTTTAACTTTTTATTTAAAAATGTAAAGCAAAGTTACTAACTTTTGCTAGACTGTAAGGACAAGGGCTCCTTCTCACTCTGGTGAGCAGGGGAGCAGTGAAATATATTGAGCCAGAGCCCTTTTTGTTACATTACTCATTGTTACTGGGACTAACCAGTTACTGAGCCTAGTGGCTGGTAAATAGATGAGTTCAAGGCCAGCCCATGGGTCCTTGCTCATATGCCACTCTTCAGCTTTTGTTGCTGACCAGAATATAGGATGAGTCTTTCCGATGCCGAGGGTTCCAATGCAAAGGCACCTTAGGACCCGGCATGCTCCCCATTGCTCTGCTGTTTGTGAAAGGTGTGCTGTCTGGCGCTCAGCATTGCTGACAACACTCCCAGATGGAGTCTTGGCGTTATTCATGCCTAAATAAAGCTGTGTGATGGGGAGATTGTCACACAATCGCACAGCACTGGCTCTAGGTCTCGGGTGCCCCTGAACCTGGAGATGGGAACTGGAAGGACGGACCAGAAAGGGAATGTGATGCTCGTGGCTTGCCAGTCGCACTCCAAATCAGCTCTCACAGCACAAGCACTGAGGTGAATGAGTTTATATATTGCAAGACAAAAAAATCCCCAAACCAGAACAGTTCTTTTGCTTAGAAACAGAGGTACAGAGGTAATAGAGAGCAACCTGTATTGCTACTGAACCTTGAGATCAGACCCTTCCTGAAAATGCAGTTTCTTGGTTGGCTTAAACTAATCAAAGTGTATTTTGTAGCTGGAAAGGGTGTTACTGCCATTTTGCCTGCCTCTGCCCATGTGCTTCCATGCAAAGCTGTCTTGAGGTTACCACGTTCTCTCTGGAGTTGCATTAAATTATGACATGTCTAACTCCCATTCCTGTCTTTGAAGCTTCACAAATAAGGTATTTAATCAAAATGACTAATTTTAATGTGTCTCCCATGAATTACCTACTACCTTCCATCTAACCTTCAGAAGGCGAATATATTGAAGGTATAACTCGGATGAGACATTAACTAGTAAGACTAATCAAAACACACCAGCTGCAGTCTAATATTCAACTCAGCTCAAGGTAAATTTTTTGTTCACTGAAGAAAATGTCCTCTGTTGTCTGGGTTCCAGCTTTAGTGCGTAAATTGCCGTACACTGAAAATCATCTATTCAGGTTGGAAGGGACCTCTGCTCGTCTGGCCTAGCCTCTTTCTAAAAGCAGGGCTGTCATAAAAGGGATTGCTAAGGGCTGTGTCCAGCTCTGTTCTGAATACTTCCAAGAACAGAGAATACGCAGCCTCTCTGGGCATCTGTCCCAGTGCCTGGGCACTCTCATGGTGATATTTATTCTTCCTTTCATCTAAGTGGAATATCCCTTGCTGCGACTTGTGCCTGTTGCCTCTTGACCTTGTAGAGGTGTTCTTCTGAGAAAAGTCTGAATCCATTTGCTGTATAGTGCCCTTCAGGCAGCTGCAGGCATCCTTTAGAGACCTAAGACTTCTCCAAGCTAGACGGACTCGGGTCCTCACCCTTCCCTCACACATTGTGTGCCACAGCCCCCTAACCACACATGTAAGTGATCAGCTGCACTTTGTGCAAACATGTGAAAAGCATCAGGTGGTTCATTAATAGCTCTTGAATGAGACTTGACACAGAAGTAGGTAAAGAGCCTTGGATTCAGGGTGAACGTTGCCAGACAGAGGGACATGTGATAACACGAAGGGGAGAGTGCTCCAGAATATGTTACCCAAGTTCTCTTGTCTTGTGCCAACACAACACCTGGGCCCTGTGCATTGTCACCCCTTCCTGCAGCATCTCACAATTGCAGGAACATATTTTTGCACATAGTCATGGACAAAACCTTTTCTCCGAAATATGTGGGGCAGTATGGCATCGCCAATGTGAATTCGGGCAGATGAGACAGATTAGACGTGAAACTGCTGGCAGTCTAAAGTTTTGCTGTGAACAAGCAGGAATCTCCTGATCTCCTGTCTATAACCTCATTTAACCTCACTGGAACATTAAATATTAGAGAACTGGAAAATCCTGAACATCCCCGTAAGTATTTCGCCTTTAACCTGTTGGTGGGTCTGATTTTATTCACTTTTAAATAAGACCAGGTTTGCCTTATATGAGGAGCTAATACGATAACTAAGCCCCTTTTCAGCACAAGGGTGCAAATATCTTTTTCATTGTTCATTCCAAGGCTTCCAGAAGAACCACACTGTGCAAGAGGCATTCAACGTCAGTGTTTCGGGGGGTTCACCGTTAACGATCATGGCTGTGGATAAAAGACTGGTTGGCAAGTGATACTCTGTCACCCACTGTTGTGTCATATCCAATATCTTACATTAAGGAGGCTTTAGGGGAAATGATAATAATTTCGAGGGGAAAAAAATTAATAGAAGTAGAGGTTTGGCAAAAATAAATGTTTTATCAGGAACAGCCCTTGCCAAGCATAACATTTTCTCAGGAGCCAACCTTGGCAAAATGAATGTTTTATCAGGAGCAGAAGTTTGGAAAAAGTAACATTTTATCAGAAGTGGAGACTTAACAGAAAACGCCTTTTTATCAGGAGTGAGGACCATGGCAATTTAAGGAGAAAGGCTTGCTGAAAGTGGAGTTTTATCAGGAGTTTTGCTTGAGGAAAATACTGCTTCATGACAGCCAGGAACTTTCCAAAAATAATGTTTTATTAGGGGGAGGAGATGGATGAAAATAACATTTTATCAAAAAGAAGGGGGGAGGGATGGATTTAGTGAAAGTAGTGTGCTAACAGCTTCTACCTTCCAATATGGGAAGCTTTGCTCCTGGAAAAATATTATTTGCACTCTGAGTGCTTGCCCTAGCTAAAATGCTGGTTTTGACAAGCTGTGCTGCTGATAAAATGTTATTTTTGGCAAGCCTATCTCTCAAAGAGATGTTTTTAGAAAGCTCTCTTCAGAGGGAAGATGTGCAAATTGACTATAATACCTGCAGCAGAGCCAGGTACCTCTGTGAGCCAGATTTTCATCTGTTTATTAGCTCTCCATGGTTTCCCTTCCGCCTTTTGCTTTACGGTGATGATGTTGATGCACAGCACTTTGGATCCTGAAACACCATTCTGCTTCCAAATGTAGGCCTCCTTCATCATTTTGTTTCCCTCAGCTGCTCACAGACTCAGACTGGTTGGCTCTTGTCCAAGTGTGTGTTATGCATCCTTTCCCACCGGGGTGCTCTCCCCACACCTGGAAGACTGCTTACGCCTTGTTTCTAATTTCACTAGTCAGAGTTGGACACCATTGGGCTTGAGATGTCCCTGAATGCAGTGAAGGACCCAGTGGCAAAAGCCACATGGAAAGGTCTTCATTGCATCTTTTTCCGATGTTAAGAGGCTGATCACAAAAGTCTGAATCTCTTGCAAAGTACACTCTCACAAAGAGGTGCAGGAGAGAGTAAAGAAATGTCAGGTCAAGTCACTTAATACATCTCAATTTCTTATCACATATCAAAGTCATGCTGTACAATACATTCTTGTACTCCCCACTGGAGTTCTGAAAAAATACCCATGTCAGGACTCTCCCATATGTGTTATCTGTAGGTATCACCACTATGAAGGAACTAGGACCATGCGTGAATGTAGGACTAGAGCCTCTTAACAATTTGTTGTATGAATATAAAAGTTGAGGTGGCATGTGATAAACTGGAACAGGAGAGCATCAATCACTACGACCAGATGGATGGGATTCTCCATGGACATTGCAGGAATTTGCAGGGCATCATCAGAATCACTCACTGTTTATTTACAATGTCACTGAGCACCAGTGGGAAACCATGAGAAAGGCTGACTCAATAGCTATTTTTAAGAAAGGTGACAGGTGTGAGCTGGTTATCATAGGCCACTCTGTTGTCCTCCCTTCCAGGTACCGTAAGACACTTGCACCAGGAATGAAATCGATGGTTATTTTGAGACGGGGGACTCTGAAGCTGATTTCACCTTGAGGTCTTTTTTTAAGGTTGTAAATGTCCTGTAAGGAACTGGTGAATGAAAATGAACAGCATATGTGGTGCAGTATGTTAACTACTTCAGCTGAAAATAGGATATGGGACATGTGAAGCACATGAAGAATCCCATGTATCTGGCTAAGAGGACTTTAATTTTCTTACTGTCATAAAGAAGAAAGAATGTCCTTCAGTGTTTCAAAATTTTCCCAGTGCACATTGGCCTTTTATCCAGGTCCCACTGAAACATTTCCATGCATGAGTATTATCAGTGAATGTCATTGCATCAGTGATGTCATTGCATCAATGATTCTCATTGTAGCCTAAATCACTGTGCTATGAGTGACTGACTTATTACCTGTACTATGAGCATCTGTGTATCGTTGGGTTACTGATGAATTGTCAGCCAAAAAAATATTTGTTGTTTTATAATTTGAGTCTTCATGTGAGAGAGGAGGGATCACCTTTTAATGGCAAGAGACTTGGGTAAGATTCAGTTTTTCCATGTGAATTGGTCTAGGTAATGAAGACTTGTAGAAGAAATGCTAGATATTTGAATCCATCTTTTGCTACTACCAACAGCAGCTGGCAGAGAAGTTACACACAGAGCAGGGTAAGGTGGGTAGTGTCTCCTCTTGGTAGTAAGTAGCAGAACAAACTGGGGGGGTTGAGGTTCAAATGAATCTCATATTCCAAAGAAATTCTTACCTGAACCCATTGACTAAATTTTGGTCTTGACTTGAAGCTCTGGGAAAGCGCTTTCATGGAAATCTATTTGTATATGGTTTCCACCAGAAGCAGTAAATTCTTTCCAGTTCATTGGAGATTTTGCCCAGTTGATGTTAACCCAAATTTATGGCTGTGACATTTTTGCACGTTTGCCCCTGCTGGAAAGCTTAGCTTAGCTCTTCTGTACATCCCATTCGTACCATACATCTCCCACCAAAGCAGAGCGCTCCCTCAAGGGCTCCCCTGCAGAGCTGGGCTGTTCCCCACTGGCGTTATACGGGTGCAAGTTGCCCCTGAAGTAAATTGCGGTGCCCATTTCAGCCTCCGAGCTGGAGTATCCCTAGAGAGCACTCTGCTCCCCCTCCGTGACTCTGCTCGCAGCAGCGCTTACTCTGCGCTTCCCTTAAACAGGCAAGAGAACAACAGGTGCAGCAGCGAGAGGGCATCTGTCCTGGCTTTTTTCTGCTGGGTTTTTCGGTTATTATAAAGCACTTATTAATAACATAGGGCTGTTATTGGGTTTTACACTTGATTTCCAAAGGATGATTTGTAATACGGTGAGGGCGATCCAGCCCTGTGCATGTATCGAGAGGGGCTGGAACTATTTGTTTCAGGTTACACAAGTACTTTGCTTGAGCAGAAACAAAGTAACATTTTGGCTTGGTGACTGAACAAAAAAAAAAAACCAAAAAACCAACAAAAAAAATCCCAAAAAACAAAAAAAAAAAAACAAAAAAAAAGAGAGAAAAAAAATCTATTCTACAAATAAGCCTAATCCCAATGGCAAGTAGTTTCTGTCGGAAATTGTTTGCAGGACTCCTTCCTCACGTAGGATCTTTCTGTGCATCCCCAGCTGCAGTCCTATCATAGTCTTCCAGGAAACACCATGACAGAAGGACCCGCAAGACCTTAGACCTCCCCACCAGAAATGACTCTCAGCCTGATGCTGTGTGTTTATTATAGTAAGCTATGTCATTGACCTCAAGGGGACAAGGGCTTGGCTCCTGGCTATTGAAATTACCACTGATCTCTCTCTAAATATCTGCTGCATTTACAGCTAGGTAGAAGATTTTAACAGCCTCAAAACAATTGAAGGGAGGATTCATAGTAACATTTAAGGAATCATTATGATTTCTTTTTTTAAGAACAGTAAGAGATTAAAATACAGCCTTTGCTCACTTTTAGTGTAATGGTATCTGAGTTGTTTCCAGACTTTTCCAAGTTTCAAATAATAGTGCTTCCTCCCCCTCAAACCTTGTATTTCTCAAAGTCTTAGTATTGTAATACCCTGCAACGCAAACATCATATTCCGTTCCCTTCCCCTCTCTCATTCAAGCCTTTTTGTCTTCCCTAAGAAAAATGCAACACAAGTAATGTTCATGCCTTGTTTTCTCAACCTGTATTTCTATCTCCGAAGGAAATGATATGATGCATTTAAACGGCTGATAGAGATCTTAAAGCTTGACCTGTAGCTTAGGAAAGCTTTCTCCTCCCCCTTTTGTAAATAAAACTTTCTTTTGGTTTTTTTTTTTTGTTGTTTGTTTGTTTGTTTGTTTTGGTTTTTTTTTTAAGGAGCTTTAACCACAAGGAAACTCCTTCAAGAGGGGTCCTACCATTTTTGGAGAAAGTTCAAGGAGTTTTCAGGCTGAGTATCTGCTGGATGTGACTGTTGCAACGTATTCCTGTAATAACCATAGCGTGCTGTTCAGCAGAAAATACAGACCTGAGCAATACATATGTATATTTTTTGCCGTGGAAAGCTCAGCCCATGGGTTAGACGCCGTTTTCCCTTGAACCCACTGCAGGCAGCAGGGCTCGGCGCTCCCGCTCCACAGTCCCACATCTCCATGCTGCGGTGATTACAGAAAGGATGGCATTTTCCCCTCTTCCTTTGAATTTGCTTGGCTTCGGGGGTTTAAGTGAGACCATTAGTGTTATTGAACTTAGCATTTGGTGGTTTATATATGATAAAGGGGTTATTACACAGTGATCCCTGTATGTTTAGGTCAGCTGTGGCAATCAATCAATGGACACTTTGGCTTTGACAGCACATGCTTCCATAAAAAAAATTCTCTGGCAGAGCCCTGTTAGCTAGTAATGACAGAGTAACCTCTGTCAAGTAATATAGTTGATAAATTTTGCATGTGCTGTTGACTGACAGAAGCCCCGGCTTCCTGTCTGACCAGCATACGCGGGCTTCAAAGAGCACAGAAACCCCTTTCTTCTCCCCGAAAGGAGCGCCTGAAATCCATGCGGGTAGAGTCAGACCTGCCTCCGAGCAGGGAATAAAACAATGCTGCACAAGGGAGAGCCACTTTTATGCCTTTACAAAGCTGAACTTGCTCTTTCCCCTTTCCCTTGCCTTTCCCTGTCACTCACAATTACCTGAGACCTGCCAGCTTCGCGCGCTTGGTAGTGCAAAACACCCGCCCGGGCCAGTGGTCCAGACTGAAGGGGGTACGTCTCCCTCCCGGTCCCACTGGCCAGGGCCGCCTATCTGTGGGATCGAGGGGGATGCGGTGGTCGCCCTCCCTTTGTTTAGTCTGGGCAGAGGCGGTAATCATCTGCAGCTGCTGCCCCTGCTGCCTCGCTTTGCCTTGGGTAGTTCGGAAGGTACAGCCACAGCAGTGCAGCAGGTCCGCAGAAGGTTCCCAGGGTTTCCCAGGGTGCTGATGCTCACCGGTGTTTCGGTGTGGTCGGGCAGCAGGCAGCAAGCCTGGGTGGCTGGGACCAGCCCCGGCAAGCCCAGCTTGCTGCTGCTGGCAACACAGCTTAGGTGCTCATGGCCACGGCAGAGGCACCTTCACCATACAGAACCCCACCGACATCTGTGATGTTCTCAGGT
Source organism: Charadrius vociferus (assembly GCF_000708025.1). Lineage (NCBI taxonomy): Eukaryota > Metazoa > Chordata > Aves > Charadriiformes > Charadriidae > Charadrius > Charadrius vociferus. The sequence continues at coordinate 4,223,860 of NW_009647401.1, read as the reverse complement.
AACCAGGTCTGCTGGGCTCTTACCTTGAAATGCCCTGACCACATGCAGAGAGGCACAAGGGGGTTTCTAGGCAGTCACGTTCCTGGTGTCTTCTCACCATCAGGTACAGGCCAGGGAACATAGAATCATCATAGAATCACAGAATGGTTTAGGTTGGAAGGGACCTTGAAGATCATCAAGTTCCAATGCCCCTGCCACAGTCAGGGACACCTCCCACTAGACCAGGTTGCTCAAAGCCCCATCCAGCCTGGCCTTGAACGCCTCCAGGGATGGGGCCTCAACAACTTGTCTGGGCAACCTGTTCCAGTGCCTCACCACCCTCAAAGTGAAAAATTTCTTCCTAATATCTCATCTAAATCTACCTTCTTTCAGCTTGAAGCCATTCCCCCTCATCCTATGAATGACATGGCAGGCTTTAACCCTTCCTCTGTCAGCTGTTTCTTCCACACTAGTTTTCATGTCAGATACTGATAGCTGTCTTTAGCAGGTCATGAAAAATTGAATTTCCATGCCGCCAAGCAGAGCTCACATGAAGGAGGCTTAAACCCCTTGCTCTCTCATTAACCACGTGTATCTGTTTGTTTTGGAGAGAAGGGGATTTCATCATTTACTTCCACAGGGGCACAATCTGATTATGTGGGATTAAGCCTGAAAACCACCCTAATCCTAAATGCAGCAATACATAAAGACTGTCAAGTGAGTGTGTGATCTCAGCGCCCACACTGGGCTGTACGGGGCAGACACATGAGGGAGGAACTCGCAACAGCACCCCACTGTCAATTACCGTATGGACTAATTGGAGTGTAATTCAAAAAGATTCCAAAGCCCACTTGTCAACAGGTGTTCTTTAGGGTATACTAATCAAAACAATCTTGTTTATGGAAAAAGTTATTTAAAACCAACATGTAGGCTGCAATAATAAAGTGACACAGTTTCTCAGCAGTTGCAACATCACTCGGCGAAAGCTGGCCAGAATGAGAAAGTGTAAACCTGGACCCCAATCGCATCTGTACTCGTGTGTTCAAACCATTGCATTTTTTGCCTCTAAAATGCTCCTTTAGTTTTCATATAGGTATCTGCTAATAGCAGCAGAAGTTTCTCTTGGACTACCAAAGCCAAATTTGTACTGAAATAGAGTCTAAAAGACTATCTAAATTTGAATTTTCAATGTCTGTATTTCGATTTGTTATGAGCATACTTTAGGCGTTCAAGCAGAATTCAAAAAGATGACACAGGCAGTTAAATAATATTCATCATCCATCTGTCATTCATTTAGTAATGGACCACTACAGAATCGACGATATAATAAATCTTCAAAACATATTCCTCCTTTCTTTCTCTCCAACTTAAACTTGGAAATCATATCAGAGAGGTTACATGTGGAGATTTTAATTATGAACTGAAAGAAATATTTCCACAATGTATAACCATAATGAAAAGTGCTAAACTTCAGAAATGTAAACAATATAGCAATTCAAACCAGCCCCAAAAATTCTGAGGCACAGAAGACTGAAAGATTAATATTTCTTCTGGTGGGATATAGAAATCTTGATGAGATCATTTTATATGGTGAAGTATGTGGTTGCACAGAAATAGTGCTTCATTTACTCACAATGGGAAACATCCTTTTCATTCAGGAAATTTAAAAAATTATTATTTCAAAAATATGCATTTGAGGAATACGTTCATAGTCAGGTCAGACGTAATTTCTGCTGGAGACAGATCTTCTGAAAAGGATCATTTCCATCATTTTCTGTGCTACGTAAAATGTTGAGTATGTACATATGATGATTAATTAGGCACATTCCATCTAGCTATTCATTTTGTGGAGCTTGAAAGAGCAAGAAAGGATTGTTGTAGGTGAACTTAAGCCTTCCCATAAAATATAGGTTTAGGATAAAATTCTGGTTTTCCTAAAAAAGTAACAGCAACATGAATATTTCATCCCCTGTAATTAAAAGTTTACTGTTGAGGATGTGCCTATTCTCTCTCCAGCTGCATTTAACAACTTACAGAAGAAATTCAATTCACTACCAAGGTATTCTCTGCTCTAAACAGTCTTAAGCAACATTTTGAAAAAGTTATAAACTGTTCTTCCCCATCTTCTCTCTGCAAATGTGGTTGGAATACAGTTTTAAGCAGGATGAAGGATTAAACAAACAAAAAATAATGAAAAGTCAAAATATGCACACTGTGCAAAAGCATGGTTGAATACATTTTGCCTTGTATAAACTTCATCCAGTCTATGTGGGTTTTAACATATTTCCATGACTTTAAATAAGAAAACATCTTAAAGCACAGCCCATGGGAAACCCAAGCTTGATTAGTTTTACCTTTTACTACAGCCTGCAGAGTGTAAAACACAGCACATCAGAATTGAATTTGTCATCTCCAGACCTCACAGGAATTTTAGGAACTAAATAGTTAGGAAGCATCCTGGTACTTCTCTTTGCTTTAATCATAGTAGAAGTTTCAATTTAAACATTCAGGAAATCTCCCTTATTTAAAGCAATCAACTCATTGCTGACAGGGTCTGGCTTTACTGTGTTTAATTTTTTGGCATCATGCAAAACTTGATTGGTTACAGCCAGTGCGTGAACAGGTCCTCTCCCTCCCCCTCCTCCCCAGAAAACATAAAAAAATCCCCAGATCTTTTCTGAATCATTCTCAGCCCTACACATCCTACTATGTGTGCAAACCAATGGGACATTAGTTCAAAACCCCAAATGGAAAATGTACATAATAACTAATATGGCCAAGGAAAACCTTATTGCCAAATAGCTCTCCGACGTCTTTCAGCTGTAAAAACTTAGAATCCAACTCTTGGTCCAGTTATTTAACTTTTTTGTCCCTTATTTTGAGTGAGCCTCTTCTCATCTTGTTAGTTGTAGATTCACAACACCTTTCTAAGATTGCAGCCTGCTCTGCATGAAAGAAGAAAGTACTCATCTTCCTTGAATCTTTGAGCTGTAGTGTTGGTATTCACACAAATTAGGTTGCACTCTCAGAGAAGTCACCTCTGGTGAGCCCCGAGGTTGGCTCTCAGCTCTAACATTTCAGGATAAGCACTCAATATACTTACACAAAGTAAGGTGTAACTCCTGAGGAAAGATTGTTGTTAGGTTGGGTCTAGATTATAGTATGCCACTTCCACGCTGAGCTCAGCTGAGGAAGTACCTATGGTCAGATCTCACGTGAAAACCGTACTATTTCAGGAATCCAGAGAGACGTTGCCTTGGACCAGTCTCCTCTGACTCTGAACTGCACTGGCAAGACCCATATCTGTGAATATGGGTCCACCATGGCTTGGGTGAGCACAGGCTGGAAGAGCTCACACTCAGGGTCAGGGAAGGATGCCCTAAACCAGACAGGTTTGAACACAGGTAGATGTGGTGCTTAGGGACATGGTTAAGTAGTGGTTTTGGCAGTGTTATGTTGATGGTTGGACTCGATGATCCTAAAGGTCCCTTCCAGCCTAGATGATTCTATGATTCTATAACACCAAGCGGTAAAACAAGCCAACCTAGATAATTCTATGATTCTATAACACCAAGCGCTAAAACAAATTTGAGCTACCTTCTTGGCATATTTTCCAACAGGACAGGGCAAATGGGAAGGTCACAACACACAGCTATTTGTAAAGCAGCAAGGATCAGTGCAGTCTGCACAAAACCTCTGCTCACAGAGGTCACCAAACAACTTTCAGTAGCTCTTTTCTCATGCTCTGCTTCTCAGTCCACTTTCCCCTGCTGTCCATCTACAGCCTACTGAGCCACACGTTCACAGAAGACAGTCAAATGGGGGTTTGTCCTGCTCTTCCTCTGCCCTGTGCCTGTACCTGCACTCACATGGCAGCACATCATCAAAGGGTGCTCACGAACCTTTGTGTGCAGCTGTTTGGAGGGGCCAGTTCAACGCCTCGGATGGGAAACCACTGAGCTGTGGGCCACTAATGGCAACTCCATTTTTCCTCTTTCCTTCATCATGCTTTTACTTTTAACAGGAATAAGGCTTTTTTTCTTCTCAGCCAACATCCACCCTGTGGCTTTTCCAGCACAACAAGATGTTGAATCCCACAGAGAGCCAAAGAGTGACAAGGACACAGTGCTCCTGCTCATGGTGACCATATAATGCTCCTATGCCACTTCTTCCTTGCGGAGTTTTACTCAGGTGGCAAAAAGATTCAGGTGGGATGGCAACTCTTTCTTTTTTGGGATAGGAAGGGATAATTAAACAGTTTTATTTTGTGTCAAAATGTGTGCTTGTTTCTTTCATTCATTTTCGTCTCATTTCATGTGGTTTCTGTGAAGCTGTCTAGATAGTTGGGAAGGTACTCTGCGGAAGGAGGGAAGGTGCTGGGGAAGAGGCATGGGTAGAAGCATGCTGGTTTTCTGAAGGATACTGCTTTAATTTTAGCCAGCTAACACTAAGTAGAAGTGCTCGTATTAAGTACTCAGTATTTACAGAGAAGCATTTTACTGGATGATGCCGTGCCAATAAAAAAATACACACTTTCGGATTCACATACAGTCTTTAGTACTTGCAGAGTATAAAACTGTCTCTGACTCTGTCTCTGACTTCTCCTCTCATCTGTGAGCGTACTTACCTCAGAAAGCTTAATGAGTAATAAAGCTGGAATCTCCATGAGAAAGAAGTGTCTCCATCGTCCTAAACATCTATGGACACTTTTGAGAGCAAATTTACTCCAGCAAGCTGTTGCAGTTCCCACAAGTACATCTGCAATACAGATTTTTTTCTTTAAAATATATCTTCTTATACTTTTCCTCAACTTCATCCCGAGATCTAGATACAAATGCAAAACCTAAAACCAGGAACATGGAAGGTATTTGTCTAACTCTTTGAAAGGCTTAAACTTATACCTGTTCCTCTGAAAGCTGTGGAAACCTTTTTCTACAGCCAGGAAATTTCTCACCTTTAGTTGCACTGGGATTGTTACAAGTGCTACAACCTAGAAATGAATCAACGTAATTACAGGTATCAAAGTCAACATGATAAAATATCCACAAAATGCATCAATATTGGTAGCTTATGCAAATGATAAGACTGTAGACCCTAAATCAGAAAAAGTTTTCAGCATATTGACTACTCAGGCTTGTTTCTTTGGTACCACTTTCCCAGTTTAACGTTGGACTGTCCTTGACCTTGCCTTGAACGGGCAACCTGTAGTTGTCAGATCACAACCAAGAAGGTAATGTGGACTAATCCGAACAGTCATTAGGCTTGTACTGAGGCAATGACATTTCCTAATGTGAAACTGTGCTGCATTTCTTACCTTGCAGTAGTTCTGTAAGTCTCGCTTACTGTTCTGTAAGTACAGCTTACAGCTGCAGGGAATTATTTCGTGAGGCCAAAGTCCATGTAGCTTACAGGCTAACTCTTCAGGTTGGCCTGGCTGCACTTGCAGAATTTAACCGCTGTGAATAAGCATCTCTCTTCTTCATTTTTTCCTCATTTTTTTCATATAGTTGCATTCACAGACTCTCACCTTTTGCATTGCTTTTGTGCAAGCTCTTCAGCTTCTGTTTATACCACCCCAAATGCAAGTTAACATAGTTCTGTTCCCTGAATTGTCCCTGTCTTTCCATTTGGTGAGCACTTATTAAACAGAACATTGCAAATAACACCAGATCATCCTAGTGTCCAGCTACCTACTGGACTGAGAATGGTCCAACACAAGTAGAATGTAAGAGCGGTATAAATCTTAAGCTGTGCTTCCTCTCCTGCTACTTGAGACCAGGCTGTGAACTCACATACAACTTGTTTAAGTACTTAGACCGTCTTCTGTGCCTCTTCTTCCCATAGGAACTGCCTGTATTCAGCATTAGTTTGCTTAACATGAATTAAACATTGGCTTGCTTGACTACTTTTTCCAACCACTGGTGGAAAAGAAAACACATTTCCTCCTTCATGATTCATGCTGGTGTGAACACCTCAAAAATCAAGGGGAAGCAGCAGTTCTCAGCATGTACCTTGGCCAAGTGGGGCAGAGTAAACAGCAAGACCAATCTTCTGGGGAAGCATGAAGACTTGCTGGTATTGCTGGTACATGCTCCAATATGTGTTTGACATAGATTGGTGTAACAGAATTGCATGACAAATGGGAGGGCAAGGAGACTCCTGATGCATCAGAGAGTCTTGCAACTTGCATAGGGTGTGAAAAGCAGGCTCCCTTGTCTCTGCAGCCATGCCCTTGCACGAAAAGCATAGACAGCATCTGTTTTATTTATGAGGGTCATCCTTTACAGCAGTACTTCACAAAGCAAAATGTACCTGCAGACACTATATTCCAGAGAAGACAAAAGAAAAAAAAATCATTCATTCAACTACTAAGACAGATCTGTGTCATGATCTTCACATGGTTTAAATCAGCAGAGCAAATAACACAGTTCCTGATATTAGGCTGATTTACATGAATGAAGTCTAAGTCTGACCAATTGCATCTTGGCTGTGCTGCACCCAGATAAGACATCTAACATGTTATGCCTGTCAGTTTTAGCACATGCCACTAAAGCTGAAAAAATGGACATCCTGAGCCACTGGCTAGATGCATTTTTTTCCTTTTAATAATCATGAACAGGGAATGAGAAGCAGGGACTAATAGTAGATGGCTTTATTTCCTGTGCAAACATAGCTGGAGCTACTCAGTGCTTTTAGCTCAAGCTTGTGTACCTTGCTAAAGATCATTTAATTTTCCTATTAAGGATTGATCCAAAGCTCAATGGAGTCAATAGAAATATTTTTAAATTAACTTTGGAGAATACTAAGGAGACTGTTATGATATATGTCTTTGTAAGCACAGTGAAGAAGTCCATCCACATTAGACAGCCATCATGGGGCTATTGATAGAGAAAGCCTGTGCAATGACAGGCTCAGGTTTGTCTCTGGAAATAATCTATGTACTAAATATCTTGGCAGAACATATATGAAAATTTTGGCCAGAGATAGATTCATGTCTATCAAAATGGAATTGATATTATGTATCCTAAGTCCTCTCACACTTTTGGAGTGGAGATGAATCTCCTGCTTTATGACTCTGTTGACCAGTGTTGCATAAAAAGTCCAAAATCAAGCACAATGTTAATTTAGGTTCCTCTGTTGAAGAGACTTATCCTCAATTTCTTCATTCAACAACTCGGCAGCTTGCTATTCTTTATTCTGGATCAACAGTCTTTGGCTTTCTATCCTGTAAATGTAGACATGTGGAATCGAAAGGTGTGAATCTGATATAATAAATCTAAACAGAGGTTATAGACAGAATATGCACAGTACTGGGAATTAAGCCTCTGTGGAATGCAGGCTTACAGTGTGGTATTTCTGTAAAGAAATAGATCCATACTAAATAACATGAGCATTAGAAAAAGAAAGGTGGAGTCCTAGTAATTGAGAAGTCGTGGTGGTCTGGCGAGGTTCCTGCCGACTGGAAAAGGGGAAACATAACCCCTATTTTCAAAAAGGAAAATAAGGAAGACCCAGGGAACTACAGGCCAGTCAATCTCATCTCTGTGCCTGGCAAGATCATGGAACAGATCCTCCTGGAAATTCTGCTGAGGCACATAGAAAACAAGGAGGTGATTGGTGACAGCTAGCATGGCTGCACCAAGGGCAAGTCATGCCAGACAGATTTGGTGGCCTTCTACGAAGGGGTTACAGCGGCAGTGGACAAGGGAAGATAACTGATGTTATCTACCTGGACTTGTGCAAAGCGTTTGACACTGTCCCACACGATATCCTGGTCTCTAAATTGAAGAGACATGGATTTGACAAATGGACCACTTGGTGGGTAAAGAACTGGCTGGACGGTCGTACTCAAAGAGTTGCAGTCAACGGCTCGATGTCCAAGTGGAGAGCAGTGATGAGTGGTGTTTGTCAGAGGTCGGTACTGGGATCTGTACTGTTCGCGGACATGGACAGTGGGGTC
>NW_009647401.1:4166044-4215798 GCF_000708025.1 Charadrius vociferus | reverse complement strand
ATTGACCAGAAGCTCAACATGAGCCAGCAATGTGTGATCGCAGCCCAGAAGGCCAACCGCATCCTGGGCTGCATCAAAAGAAGTATGGCCAGCAGGTCAAGGAGGTGATTCTGTCCCTCTACTCCACTCTCGTGAGACCCCAGCTGCAGTACTGCATCCAGCTTTGGAGTCCTCAACATAAGAAAGATATAGACCTGCTGGAGCGTGTCCAGAGGAGATCCACGAGGACGATGCGAGGGCTGGAGCACCTCTCCTATGAGGAGAGGCTGAGAGAGTTGGGGCTGTTCAGCCTGGAGAAGAGGAGGCTCCGGGGAGATCTTATTGCAGCCTTCCAGTACCTAAAGGGGGCCTACAGGAGAGCTGGGGAAGGACTTTTTACTAGGGCATGTAGTGATAGAACGAGGAGGAATGGCTTTAAACTAGAAGAGGGCAGGTTTAGATTAAACATTAGGAAGAAATTTATTACTTTGAGGGTTGTAACGCACTGGCACAGGTTGCCCAGAGAGGTTGTTGAGGCCCCATCCCTGGAGGTGTTCAAGGCCAGGCTGGACGTGACCTTGGGTAACCTGGGCTGGTGGAAGGTGTCCCTGCCCATGGCAGGGGGGGTGGAACTTGATGATCTTCAAGGTCCTTTCCAACCTAAACCATTCTATGATTCTACGATAATAAAAGCTAAAAAAACCCCTCACATTATAAAGATGGAAGTCTCTCAACATGAAGGCTTACGGGGTCAAATTCCAATGCTCTTAATAATTATATAAATCTGGATTAATTTCCCTGAAATCAATGGATTTGCTTCATTAGTACAACTGGGAAAAGAATTGGCCCACTGGATAACTGATGTTAATGTACATCTATCCAGGATATTTCAAGGTAAAGGAAAGGTCTGAGACCTTATGTGCAATTTCATATAATGGTTAATATGTGAGAAGACTGACTGGTCCAAACTTTCAACTCAGATATTGTATGTGAATTCCAGAACAATATCATGAAATTTATTGCAAATACTCAAGCTTTAAGACAATATTGCTCTTAAGGATGTATATAAATATATATTTTAATTATTTTGTCATATTCTTTACTGTACAGAAAAAGATGATTCACACATTAAGTAGGCAATATCAAGACACCATACAGAACAATTGCAATGTACAACAATCCAGAAGACAATGACAAAGTACAGAGAAAGTTGAAAAAGGGGTAACACAGGAAAGGGACACATTAAAAAGATCACAACACAACTGAATGATGTTATGTCATTGGAAGGCCTACTGTAATACTTTTTGCCTTTTTTACATTTCCTTAAAAGAAAAAAATATATTAATAAAGTGATTTTTTTGAGTTATATAGTAAATATAATTAAAATAAATATATAATAATCCATTTTAAACAGAAAATAAATTAAAACACTTTAAGCAATCATTTTTGTAGTTTTCATTTAAGCCTTAAGGATATCAGCAGTTTTTCTTTCTGTACATGTATTTGCTTGCTGAAAACCACAGAGAAATTAGAAATTCTTCCTGAATAATAGACCTATGGAATTTATTTCTCAAAGTATTGAATCCCTGCTAGAATTAAATTCAAAACCAAACATACTTTCTTTTTTCAGACATGTATTTCTATATTTTCAGTGTGTTGTGGGACAGTTAAAGCCAATTTTCATAGGCCTTGTTCAAGTGAGTTGACCTTGTGGAACTTCCCCCTGACTTCAGGTTGTTGTACTCAGCACCTCCAAAATGCAGGCTCTGAGGATCTTGCCTGAATTAAGCCATCTTCAACAGTCAGGCATGCAAACTCCCTGTATAAAACTGGACACTTTTAAATGGATTAAGTTAATGAGAAGAAACAGCATCAGTGACCAAATTTCTCAATTCCCTTCAGTGCCAGCAGCAGTAAAAGAGGTCCTGAAATCCCAGGATATCAGAGTGAAGGATGTCTGTAAGAAGCTGCTTGCTGAGAACCCTGTCAGAAACAAATGAAATGGCAGGTGGACAGAGAGGTTTGTGGGAGCAAGGCTGAGGTGGGCACCACTTTGGTTTAGAGGACAAACCCCAAAAGGGCTGTGCCCTGTGCCTCTGGGGAAGGCAATGCTCCAAAGATTAGACTTCCTCAAAGGCATCTTTCCTGCCACTGCTTTGGCCATGAGACCTGATCTGTATGGTTTAGACTCCATGGTGAACACAGAAAAGAAAGAACAAAAAAAGATGGGGGCACCTGAAAAATGTGGGTCATATTCCTCTGAGCAGCAACCTTTGCCCAAGGGATCCATAATAATAATTCACTTTGTAGTAAGACAATCTTTATTAAGGTCAAAATAACTCTGGAAAAAAATTTATAAATCATTCTTAAACTGAAGAATAATGTCAAGCGGGGGAATAAATATAAACTGACACATAAATTACAACCACAATATATGTATAAAATCAGCAATACAGTGTGATTTATGAGAGTATAGCCTATGATCCCGTGATTCAAGACGCCAGTAGGTCCAACAAGCATATATAATTATAATAAAGCCAGGTTTTCCAGAGTGACCTATTTGGAAAACATATTGTTATTATTAGGTTGCTAGTGCATTCACTGGATGTAAATCAATCTCTTCAGCGTAGGTGTTGACAGTGGCAGTTCTGGACATGACAAAACTTCATGATACCACAGCATCAGCAGTCCCACCTGCAGGATTCTTTCATTATTTTTATGTTTGGGGCTTTTGACCAAGACAACTCCCAAAGATGGTAACTTTCTGCTATCTTATAGGCTTGTTATATAGCCTTTCCCTTTACCCCTTACTCAGTATCAATTACCCGCTGCTTTGCATTTCATTAACTTGGCTTCTTCTATATGAGATAAAATCACAGTCAGGTTCAAAAGACAGACACTTAGTCCTTTTTTTATTACTGGCTGGAGAGGTTACAGAGTCATTAGCTGACTTCAAGGCAATAAAACACGTAGCCCTGCTATTTTATTACAGTGAGACCTTATGTTATGTTTGAGAACAGCTTCGGGGAAGACCTGTGCCAATTTATTTATTACAAATTTATTGCTAGAAGGCTTTCTTTCAACAGGGCACAAACACTCAGTAGGGACTGATGTTTAGCCCATTCTGACAACCCAGCGCACTGGGATGAGCATCCTTGGCGCACCAGTGTTACAAAGCTTAGGCAGGGGGTTGTGCAAAGGTGGGGGCTATGCAGACATCTCTTTGTGGCACATTTTTATAGGTAAGGTTTGCAGTGGGGATGATCAACCCAAATACCCATCGGTTGGAGGGATGAAGCCGCTGTGTGATTTATCTATCATTGGCCACAATCTCATCTATGTTAAAGGTTTTTTAAATTGCTCTGAGTGCTTGCCCAGTGCCAGCAAGAAAAACAGCTCTGTGTATCACGCAGGGGATCAGTCATGTCACCAGTGTCACACCAGTGTCACACAGAGGGCAAAGGAGACAAAAGAGTCTGCTGCAATCACCCAGGCAGGATGTCCTAAGTATCCCCCACCTCTAACCTGAGAAGGCGGCAGTAGATCCTCTCCCACCTTGTGTTTCCGGACACCTTTGGGTAGGTCAGAGACAATTTGCCATGGCTGGAGGAAAGACATGCACACTGTGAAGCTGGCTTCCCTCCCTTTCTTATACACCCCAAAATGCATCCACATGCTTGTGGTATCTCTGCTTGCTTGAACAGGAGGGAGCTCTTGGGCTTGTGCTGGTGATTCCCAATGAGTTCAATGATTCAAATTGGGAAAGAAAAAGATTAGAAAGGTCAGCTGGTATTACTGCTTGCTTTATTCCCCTGAGTCTCTGGAGGTGTGTTATTGTCTTCATCTGCTGCGGTGAATGGACCCAATAAATAACTTATGCCATGCCCTAATAAGTATTTCCAAAAGAGGCCAACTTAATTAAATTACAAGACAAAGACATAAAGGGGACACCACCCTGCTCTAATTCAAAACAGTGATGAATTGCATTAGTAAATTCTAGAATGGTTTACAATTCTCAGCTTTCATTTTGAAGTTCTGGACAATGTCCAAAGTCAAAATTTAAAGCCATTTTCTCATCCAAATACACCCTCATCTCAACTTCAAATTGCACATCAAAAGATCCCATAATTTCCTCTTCAAAAAACTAAGGTCAGGTGCAGAAAACATCTTTCCTCCTCCTTGTGTCCCCATAATCCTCTCCCTGCCTGCTCTATGTCTGGTTTCACTGCCCTCCCAGCACCGGCATCAACTGAGCAGGGCAGGGCAAAACACAGCAGCTTGACTTTGGGGTGTTCAATAAGTGATCTGTAGGTTTCATCTGCATTGGTTTTTGTCCTTTTTAATTTTGTTAGAGGCTGGAAGGGAAAAGAGAAAAGAGGAGAAAAGAAAAGAAACCTGGGCTTTCGGTGACATCTTCCCCAAACACTTTACTCAGAATCAACCTGGTAAATCCTTCCAAATTATTGCAAAGGCCAGGCTAGGCTTCAAACTTACGATGAAAATACATTGTTTTAACTCAACAGCATACAATGCTTGGTCCAGTGTCCAGTGTAGTCAATTGGCTTAGACCCTTGCTCCTGATGTAATAACCTATTTACTTTGGTAGTGGTTCTCTTTCTTATAGCTATTTTTTGGGGGAAAAGGAGTTGCACTTCTGTTTTCCTTGCAAAGTTTCACCCATGAAATGTGTGAAAACAGAGTGACTGAAGCTGTAGATAGAGAAAACTAATAAGGAAAACCCTTATGTGGCCTCAAAGAAACTTCATTTTCTCTCCCACTCCCCCCTTTTTCCTTGTTTCATCAAATAAAATAAGTTATTTCTTTCTTCCTTGTTCCTACTTTAGTTGAGAGCACTTTAATTTTTTTTAAAGGACAGCTGTTTGTCATGCTCTGAAGGTTAAAGTTGGACTTAAGCAGCTTACCCTGTAGAATGAAATGTAAAGTGAGGATTTTTTCAGCACATAGACAAGTATTTTATATACTGTGATTTTCATAGAATGTTATTTTTTTTAAACAGTTCATAAAGCGACTGTGTTGTGACCGGAAATTATTTCTAGAAGTCAACTACTAGCTACTTTCTCCCTCCTGCTCTCATTTATACCTTATAAGTTTAGTGAAATACATACTGCTGAAAAAACATCTTTTTTGGCTTCACTAATAGGAACATAAGAAGAAATTAACTGAAGGTTAGTGAAGTTTCACTGTGTTACCCGTGGCCTTGTCAATCTTTCTAGTCCTTGGGGTTTTTTTCTAATTTTATTGTGGATATGGTCATTTTCTTTCCCTTATCTTTTAAAATTTTCTTCCAGCAACACAAGCTGAAGGCAAAAGCACAAATCTTTGAATTCCCTGCGAAAAAAGTCATCTTGTTTCCATCTTTCTTTTCCTTCCTAATGATGATGATCTCACTCCTTTACTGCAGTTCAAAACCACATTTGTGGCTACCAATCAGTTGCAGGCTTTCAGCCAAGCGTCACTCATGTCTTCAGCCTTCTACACCACTAATGATCCCTAAAATCCCTTTGGGGTTACAATATTTACACCTTCACAACTAGATAGTTCAGGAAAAATAAAGTGGGCAGAGCCTGCTGAATTATTTTGGCATTTAAACTTTCCTGCACTGAGAGTGCAGGCATATCAGCTCCACTTAGAAGAAAGTTAGTCAGTAACGAAGTCATCAGCATCTTGTGTCAGTGCAATGCAGTGAGCTGTCAGAAGTTGCCTGGTGGCTCTTGCTCCTCTCTGTTTTCCTTTGTCTCTGTTCCTTTGTGTCTTCCAACTTCTCTTCCACTCCAACAGTCGGGGCAACTCAAGGTAAAGGCTGTTTCACAGACTCCAGCCATGCTACTGGGATGTTTAACATTTTCCGTCACCCCAGGCGTTGAAGTGGATGAAAAAAACCCAGGATAATACAGGAGAGAGAAGTAAAAGAAAATCTCACTTGCATACAGTCCACAATTCTCATTTAGTTAAAGCCTGGTCTAGAGCAGGCATAGCCTGCTATGATTTTTCGTAATGCACAAAGGCACATCTGAAACTATCTTTCTCAACACAATCTTAAATTTCTCTTTTTTATTTAGAGCAAAGTGAGATAACACATTCATACATGACTTCACATAATCCTCTGTGGAAACATTCTACAAACCTAATTAACATTAACAGAGGAAATTTGGAGAAACAGCCAACAGAAAACAGAGCACCAAAATAATAAAAGAAAAAAAAAATGATGAAGAAGAGGACTATCTAAAGGAATTTTTGGTCACTCTGGAGTCATTTAACAGCAGCAAAAACAATTCTGTTCAGTAATTCTTAGACTTGGAGACTTACTGTGTTTTGGGAGATGGGAAACAAATGAAATGACAAAATCATGTGCTTTAAATGATGTAAAAATAAACGAGCCAGTGTTGAAATGAGCAAGACTCACTTTCTACCTGCCACGTCCATTGTGACTCACTAGATATTCTCTTCTGAGAAGGAATCAAAATCCACATGGTGGTTTTCCATCATAAAAACCCTACAATTTGACACAGATAGATACTTTGCTGTTTCCATTATATCATTAAATCAATTTAGAGCTGCTGCAACCCACTTTACCCAAGTAAGGATGTATTTCTCCGCAACTCTTGTATCCTGGCTTTATTAAACTGTGAATACAAGAATCATGCATGACCTGCAAAGGGTATAAGGTCAGCTGGGTTACATCACTATTGGTATGCGAACCAGCTGTCAAAAATGCAATAACAGTACACTCTGGGAGATTATGGAGCTGGAGGACTCTAACATATGCAAAGCACAGAGGGTGATTTTTCAAAGAGGTGTGCGCTGTCATCAACACAGGAGAGCTGAGCAAATAAATTCCTTCAGCAGATTTTCAAAATGTACCTTGTAGCACTAAGACTCAAGCAACCTTCTTAATTCAGCCTTCTTATTTAAAAAATACAGTTTTTGTAGGAAGTCATTGACAGTTTCAGTTTTGTAAGTAACCGAGTCCTGGTACACAAATTCTCCGTGCTTTTCATGTCACATTAAGCACTATCTCCAGGCTATTCAGAAGTCTGTACTACTACTGCAACTCTGTTACTGCCAAGCAAACAGCCAACATCTCACTGCTAGTTCACCCAAAATGTGTGACAATTTGTGATGCATTTGCAAACTGTTTTGATCAATTGTACAAAGACTGTTTAACTAAACTAAGAAAATTCCTCCATACTACTACATAATTCAGTGTAGTAATAATAATTATACCACAATGGAGAGTTCAGTGAAAATTCGAAGCAAAATTAGATAGGAGATATATTAATTAGGCCAGAAATGGAAAGGTTTTTGTGATCTTATGTTTAACATTGTCACTGGCCTATCATATGTCAGTCACTAGCTTTTACCCAGAGAAGCACTCAAACTGGGTGCTGAAATTTCGAGATGACTTTTCAGAGCTCTGTGCAAGCCTCCACAAAGTGATTTGACTATATGCTAACTATTGCTTCAGAATGGGTGGTGTTAGTTATGACCTTAATCACCCTCTTGAAATGTGGCTTTAATTTCTTAATTGTTCACTGGCTCCTAATTCAGCTTTCTTAGAGAAGGTTGTCATTTTCCTTTCATGTGCAATCTATCTGCTTCGTCAAGCTGCTGTCTTCTTCATTTCTCTTTGTAAATACGCTAACAGTCAAGACACTGTACAGTATACCTTAAAGTGTTATCCAACCTCTATTGAAATCCCGCTCCTTTAGGGCATTGTATTTCCTGTACACACGTATCTCGCAAGCAGCTGTTCCCAAATATATTGAAGTCTCTTATTTTCAGGTTTTTCCCACTGCTTTCCCATGCCTTTCTTTTTTTTCCTACTGACAACCATGTCACATAAAAATGTTGTCAGATTAGCTTCTAATGGCTTTGAAATGTATCATAAGAGTGGAAAAAAAGCATTTCAAGAGACTGACTTGTTGCTTATGTTAGTCTGGTACTTCTTGGCAAACAAGGTATGAAAAAAATAACCATGAATCTTTGAATTTTTATTCTATGAGTGACAGAAATACAAACCTCTAAAAGAGGTGCATACATTTTTTTAAAAATATTTCTGCTACAACATGGAGGTAGAAAACTGTGTGTGCACGAAGAACTAAAACTTTTAATAAGAAAAATGTTCACCTTTATCAGATTATTCATCTTAGAAAGAGCATAAAGCAATAAGCGAACATTGTTGCCACATTGATGATTTTTAGCTACAAAAGCTACAGTGTGAAATGAAATGCCAAGTATTTTACCTACATTAACTTGATAGAAATTTCAGGTCCTCCATTTGAGCAGCAATGAATGAATTATAATAAAATGCAAGGCATTAGTCATACCGAATAGTTTGTAAATACCATGTAGAATCAATTGCTGGAAACTCTTTGGTAAATATTATAAACAAGAAAAGTATTTGTAGAAATTAGGCTGACTTACTGGCAGAAAGATGGGTTACATTTGTAGGTATTCTTTGCAAATAATGATTCAACCAGCTGCACCATGTACTTATTCAATATTAATATATACAGCTAATGTTTACATACAGCAATGCAATGAATTCTAGGGAAAAAATGAAGTTTTATAACACATTCATCATTCAGTTTTCTTTGTCAAATTACTAAATGTGATTCAAGTGTTTTAAGCTCCAGTTCTTCCAGTAGAAATCTGTGGATTCATGCAGCCTTTGTCCCTACATCAGTGATTTTCAGACAAGGATTTGGGACACTGTAAAAGGTGTCTAACAAAAGCAAATCTAATGGCAGAAGATTTAATTTCACTGTGCAGAAGTTCTGTATTAGAAGATTTTGAGAAAAGATCCAACTACCAGAAAATGGTAAGATTATTTTTTCTGTCTGGGTAAGACAGGAAATTTATCCAGATCACAGTGCTGTTTGTCATGAAAATACAAGGTTAATTTTAGAAACTCAAGATGGATAGTTTCACCACAGAACTCTGGAGACTTTTCTTCCAAGTAATATACCTCCAAGATATTTTCTTTCCATACTGAATTATACTTTTCTTATTTTCATCTTATTCTTCCTGATTGTGAGAGAACAATCACTTTTCCAGCACTTGCAATGTGTTATCATGTCCCCTCATTAATGTTCACCTAGACATGCTGCACGCTGGTAGCTCTTTTAGGAAAGTCCAAAGTTTCTCACTGTAGGAATATTCCCAGCTTCTTTCACTGAGAAAAATGCTTTGGGTGTTAACTCTGGACTTGGCTTCCAAAAACATTTGCCTTATCCCAATGTTCAGTAGTGCAAATACCTATCGTAAATACCACCATCATTATTCATAATGATAAAGAATTGAAGTCTTTAAACAGAGATTTTCAGACTGGCCTCCATCTTACATGAATCAGATAATATTTTTCAGCAGGCAACAAATTCAGTGAAATATGCCAGATTTTTTTGTATGGTGAGGAGAAGGTTAGTATCAAATTATGAGACTGCTTTTGGCCAAAATATTGGGAAAAACAGAACATGTTAAAGTACTGAAAAGTTTCCTTCTGCACAGTACTTTTATTTTCAGAATTGCCCCAATATTTAAAAGGAACTGCAAGGAAGAAGAAAAAAGTTTAAATTATCCTGAAAATGATACAGCAGGGGGCTGAAGAAAATTTCTAAGGTTTCTGATTTGAGTCATGTGAGACAAACATCTGAAATACATTCCCCAGGTTGCCGACGGAGGCCTGATCTAGCTTATACTCATATATCTCTTACACCTGAGTGCCTCAGCAGCAGGAGTGTGTCGATCCTCAAATGTCCTGTGGGAAGGAGGAGTATTGCTGCCCCATTTTACAGATGGGATGATGGGGCAGAGTGGGACAGCGGTTCCTGCGTCTCAAAC
This sequence comes from Charadrius vociferus, assembly GCF_000708025.1. Taxonomy (NCBI): domain Eukaryota; kingdom Metazoa; phylum Chordata; class Aves; order Charadriiformes; family Charadriidae; genus Charadrius; species Charadrius vociferus. The sequence goes on along the minus strand of NW_009647401.1, from coordinate 4,205,958 downwards.
ACTGCCACTGATGGAAATGCATCAGTCCTTCCTTCTTCTCATCCAATCCCAGCATTGCCCTTCTCTATGTGCTAGCTGAAGCATTTGTGCCACCACCAATCCAACCTTAAACCAGACACCTTCCTATGTTAAAAATTAAATATTTTCTTCTTTTGTGGAGAGGGAGATGGTTGGGGCAGTTCCAGCACATGTGACCTGCCTTGGGTCCCTGTGTGGCACATCTGCTGACTGCCTTGCTGCTTTGGGTGGCAGGTCTGGACCTCCTTAGTGTGGATAAACCTGTGCTAAAGCTTCTGTGAGACTTCACTCCGCGTGCTTTGTGCAAAGATGTCTCTGGTAAAGCAAGGAAACTGCAGCTGCATCTGATAAGCCTGAGGCAGTAACTAATGGTTGGATCAGTCTTACGGTCAGTACTGAGCTGGGAACCTCCCTAACTCAAAGTATAAGTTTCTAGAGCTACAGAGCACCCAGCAGTAGCCAGCAAGAATTTATTAAGTGCATAGGTAATATGAGTAATCTTATTAACATCCTTCCAGGACTAACTCTAATGTTACTAAATTTACTGTATGTCAATAATATTTAAACAAAGATGTTTAGCTGATCTGTCTTTTATTTTGTTAGTAAAAGTCAAAAAACAAAGGACAAAGGGAAAAATGAAGCCTGTTATAGGAATTGTAACTGGAACTGTTTAAAAATAATTGAATGTGTAGCTGCGGGTAGAGCCTGCGACGTAAAGTAGCAGCAGTTACAACATTTCTTCTCTCTAGGGCAGAAAGAAGGATGGGCTGGAAAGAAGGCAGTATATACCTGCCAGCATTTTGTTGGCACATACATACACAGAAGCACCCCTTCTCTTCTATCTTATGTTGAAATTGTGGGTATTTAGGGACCGTGAGCTGACCATATAGCAGCCCCATGTAACAGTACGTCTGCAGAGTGGAGTTATTTTTTGACTCTTATTTCAGCTCTGCATTGTGCTCCATTCATCATGCCCACACACAAACTCTGCTGTCAGTCTCTGCAGGATGAGGAGATTGAAAAAAGGGGTTAGAGGCAGCCTTCCATCTTCATTCAGCTTTCTCATTTTCCTAGTTTACTAGTGAAGACATAGCACACAGCCACGGGGGCTTTTCGGAAACAGCTAGAGCTCGTGAAGGCATCACATTTGTTCCTTGGCTGTTGGTTAGTGACCTTAAGCTAGAGCACTCCTTTCCAAAGCCATGCCATGGACATCACTACCCACTGTTTGTTGCTACAGATCCAGATTACTTCATTTGAAGTGATTACAGTTAGGCTACATAACTCAGCACCCCAAGATGCTCGGGTCATCCCATCACACCCTGCCTCCTGCTTCCCTCCTTGTGCCCAAAAGACACTGTTCCCCCAAGGAGTTATCTCTCCTTAACTCCACTTAGTGCAGCGAGAAAGGATTAGGGGAGATACACTGCGAAGGCCAACAGAAATATGTAGGAGGATCCATTAGCCCAGCACAGCCTGGCAACCTGGCTCCTCGCACCTCATCTCAGCTGAAGGGGGTACGCCGAGCCGAGGGCCAGTATACTGCCTGACTCTGCAGCGAAGACATGCTTAACGGGGCTATTACATTTTCCACATAAGGGAAATCCACCACTATTTATATCCAGCTTAGTACTTCAGATTCAGGCAGAATACTTCTGAAACTACATCCACCCAATATTAATAGCATCTGTCTTGCAGATTAACTATCACATTGTGTTTTTATTTAAACATCATCACTGAGCAATCACTCACTAAATTATTTAAAGGAAACAACAAAAAATTGTTTTAAGGTCACGAGAAGGATGTCAGCGGGCCAGTATTACTAAGCATTTTAAAACCTGGAAGATTTCATTTTAAGGAACTGTAATAATGCCTTTCTTTGGCATATGTAATTCTATATTTTATATTTATGAAGATGGACATTTCTGAAGTGTTTAATGAGCAGCAATATAGTTGCTCAGTTAAAATGCAGAGCTTTATACTATTTTTAATATTATCCAGTAAGTAACTCAGTGCCATATGCTTCTGTAGTTTGACTGCCAAAGAATGCAGCAAGTTGCTTTGGAGGCTGCCTCCGAACTCCACACCCCAGCCAAAACCACGTCTGTGGTACAGAGCTATTGATGTCCTACCAGCGTGGAACATAAAAATGGCCCCACAGAGAAGTTACACAGAGGTTCTGCTAACTCCATTGAACGGGATGTGGCTTGGAGCAATGTATGGAATCAGGGCAAAGCTTAAATACTAGACATGCTACACTGGAAAAAAACAGTGCGATCTTGCAAACTGTGAGGTGCTTGCTCCTCTCGGTTGCCAGATGACCTCTGCTCCCCGAAGCATAAGCCACATACTAAACTTTCATGCAGCACCTTAGGGTACATGAAATGTTTTGGACTGCGAAACAGCAAAAGAGCCATTCCACTTTTAACTTCTGCCACCTAACTCTTATCTCAGCAGGTATAGGTGACTGAGGCAGAAATGGAGGCACGAAGGTTAGAGAATGGGAAAAGAAAAAAGAAATTATCATCACCAGCAATAACGGGTGAACATGAACAGAAATCGAAGAGATCTGTTAGCTGTACACATGCATTTATTTTGTTGTCTTGCTTTGCACTATATAGCACAATGTTTATCTGTTAGGTATCTAAACCTTCACTTTTTAATTGTTTGTAATACTGGGTCAAGGTTAAGCTCCCATCTTGCACTGACTGAATTGCTTCCATAAACTGTAACAGCTAAGCACTTCTATTCCCATCTTTTTTTTTTTTTTTTTTTTTTAACACCATGCAAAATAGTTCTGTTATTTGGTAATCGTGAGGATCCCAAAAAAACTCCAGCGTTTTCATCGAGCATCTGGGTACTCATTGATCAACCCTGCACTAATGGGAGCCCCTGTATAATCTAAAAACCAGACCCAAAGATGTGTACCAGGACCTCCTTAAGCCGCAGTTCTCACAGCACTGTCATCCTGCTAGGACTGCAGTAATCAAGAGACTCATTACAATAAGAAATAGCTTCATTTCTAACTCAGTTCATTTTGCTGTAGCAGTGCTGATTTGATGGTAGAAGTGTGACGTGATGAGGGCTCTGAGCTCAAAACCTCATCGTGTTTTTCTGGCTGCAATAGCTGGTCTACAAAAGATGGAGACTCTCTACAGGCTTTGCTTTGTTAAATGAAGACAGATAAAAATCTTCTCCCTCCTGTCAACAAAGCAGCTGAACCTCCTGTGCTTAATATGATAGAAAACAACAATTAAAATAAAATTTACCTCACGCATACACCAGTCTTAGCCTATCTGGACATTTTCTATACAATTTAATATTTTTGGCTTAGAAACAATAATGGTTGAGAAGGGACATAAAAGGAAACAAAGGAGCAAAAAATCTGAAACAGATGTTAGGAAGCACTCCCAGCGCAGGAGAGCCGATGTGCTGAAAAGCTACCTGGGGGCAGGACATTAAAAGACACCTCTCAAGAAAGCCTGTGAGGAAGAGCAGAACAATGGAGGAAGGCTTGATCTAGATAACTGCTCATCCTCCACACCTCTCACTTCACCACCTCAGGGGATTCTGCTTTTATTACATGACATGATTCTGTGGCCCATTCAAGCCCCCTTTAGAACAGAAGTAGAAATGTGAGGGAGAAATTTTGAGTAAATTTGAGATGAAAAGGGTAAGAAGGAATAAAAGTACTGTTGTGTTCTTTCCCCTCTGTAAGAAATAGGCAAGTTTGGCCCAGGATGGGATTTTGAGGGGATTAAAACCCACCATCCAGTATTCATCCGTGCCATTAGTACTTTGTCCATTAAGGGGGTAATTTTCACAGTCTGGAAGATGTGTGGGAAATGAATCTTTAACCAGTGCTAATGACCATGTCAATAGATATGCAATTTATAGTGTGCTTTTTGGGATTGTCTCTAAAGTACCAAAATTACTAACTGTTGAATAGGGCACCTACTATGCTTAGCCCCATGCAGCCCATTGAGTTATCCTTAATGATTAACACCTAAAGCATCCTGTAAAGTACTTCCCAATCCATGTAATCCCTCAAAACCAGGGGAAAGACGGGCCTAGCAAGGGGGGAAAATGAGTCAGAAGCTAACATGGATTTCTTTGTCAGGCACCTCAGGACTCAGTCCTCGATTCCCACCTGCAGTCTGCTATAGTTACCTTCTCAAAAAGGACATTTGCATGTTTCTGTCTCTTTTTAAATTTGGAAGGAAACACACAGGGGAAGTCACTCCTTCAGGAAACCAGAAGGTCTGTACTGAGTGGTTCAGGGGACAATTTTCAATTCTCCACGCTCCTAAATCCTGCAGACACTCCTCAGACCCTGTTTGTTAGTGCCCATGGGGCATGTGCTAAGGATGGCAGTGATGAGGGACCAGGAGATAAGCTCTGTACACCTGAGCCCAGAGGTGGTCTAAATAATGAAGCCTGAATTACACTACAGCACTTGTGATATAAGAGTAACTGAAAGAGAGTGCTTTACCAGCAGTGTTCTTGATCATCAGCTCCAGAAGGCAAAACTTGGGCAGCTCCAACTTATTGGCATTTCTAGAGCAACCAGTTCTAGTCCACCCTCGCAAGTAGTAGCGGTGGAGTTTCAACCAGTTCCTGGCCAGAGACTGTTCAGGATCTTTTCATGCCTTCATGGGACAGGGGCAAAATGCAGAACCCCTCAGTACCTTCTCTTTCATGAAGACTTGTTAAGTATGCCACCTGCCATTGAGAATAGGGTAACTCAAGGAAGAGGTGATTTGGCAGAGAGACATGGGTATCACGTTTGCAGTGACTTCTCTTTCTGCCTGGTAGATAGGTGCACATGGTTTTAGACCAGACAAAGATGGTTAGTGTGCAGTTATTTTGTTGTTTATGGTCTAATTTGTTTCTTATTTCATGTTTGCAGTTACTCTGGATGCATTACTTCTCACTAAGAGATCGGGCAGTAAAGAAATGATAAGGGAATAAAATACAAGGCTTTCTGAAAAGTAACTAATTATTCACCCAAAGTGTCCAGTGCGTAGCAGTTTTGTATGTGCAAAACTTCTGTTTTTCAGAGCGTCTGAGTACTAGATGTGATAGTATGTTGAAACTTTGTCATTAACACAGTGGTACTGTGTCTTTACAGTCATTACTGGTACAGATATTATCTGCATTATTCTAAAGCTATGCCTACTTTTATCTAGGTAGAAATATTAATTCATGCTCTCTAGGTATGATTTCCATTACAAACACCTAAAGTCTGCTTTCTTCCTGACCCAGAAATACTCTTGTCTAAACTACAAAATTCTGTGCTACAGAAGAGGTGCAGCATGAGAATTCAAAGCCAAAAAATTCCATGTCCATTAGGAAACCCAGTTATTTTCTTGTTGAGCACAGCCCACTAAGCAAAACATTTGCATTACTCACAAATCAGCAAGAAGCCAACATGCTTAGAAATGAAGGCAGTTGTGTTAAACCCTGCTGCACATCCTTGCTTTGTGACTGTCACTGCAATGAAAATCCGTTGCAGCTGTCATGTGAGTGGATGACACAAATGATTCCTGGAGGGGATATGCATTAATTATGAAATGTTAACTTTTTGTGATAGATAATACACATGTAGCCAGTCAAGTAACAAGGGTGTGTCAAAGCAGGCTTTGCATATACATTATATGATCCCCTTTCAGTAACTAAACTCTGGATAACAAAATAAGAAGGCTCCTAATTTCTAAAAATAAACGTTCTTCTTATTAGGAGAATTATTTGCAGACGTAGTGTGTGTGTGTGCTGCTGGCACTTTGGTGGTGCATGTCCTGACTGCCTTCTTCCTATCTCATCAGACTCTTTCTTCTGGTAGTTCAAGGTCCTGCTTTGAAATCTCATGCAAGTTCCTACATCTTCAGTGTTATCACTTTTAACTGTTATTTTGTCTTCTGAGACAGCACATGCTGATTTGTGGGGCAGTAAGAGGGTATTAGGCCATAGTTTTTTACAGGGACACATTTTTATTGTTGACCTAGGGTGGCCTGTTAATCTCAGGATCATCACACCTTCTGTTCTTCAGGCCAACCTGTCCTGTTCTTTGCACTATTTACTTTGGTTGGGTTTGCTTCATGTTTGCTGCTGCCTTCATCTGTTGGATGCTTTCCTGTTGAGCCTGTTTTTCACACGCTTTGCTTCCTCTTAGTCCTTCATGTGGGGCAGCTGCCGGTTGAGCCACTTGCTATGTCCTCAAGCTTCTGGCTTTGTCATGTTTCCCCAGGAACCTCCTGCTATGCTGCCATTGCCTTGGACTTACATCCCCCCACCTGTCCTTAGTGTGAGTTATCTGTAGAACTTGAATCTGGCTGAATTTCAGCACATTTAGCATGGCTTCCTCGTGGTTGAGCTGAGGTCGTCTTCCTATTAGTCTCTCAGGCTGAGCACTGTCTTGCCGGTGATCATTTCACGGGGACTCAGGGGAAGGTGACTTGTGATCAAACTGCCCTCCGTGCCAAATTTTTTTAAGCGCTCAGTAATCTAGCATAAGCGTTATGGAAATCCTAACCCCAAGTCTTACTTGTATATTTTCCAAATAGTTTAACTTCCAGACACTGAAGTGGTAAGTGGCTATAAACGTGCAGTCCTTCCCCCTGAAAGTGAGCCATGAGGGTCTGTAAGGGACACAGCAATTGCTCTGGGCAAGGGACATGGAGGGAAGGATTTATGATGTGCTTTATGCCAATATGCATGTTAGGGCTACCACTCTAACACAGATTGCAAAAAGGTGTTAAAGAGACAGATGGAGAGCTGGGTTTCACTGGCATAAAATGTATACATGCAAGTTAGGTTGTAGGCTGGTTCTTCACTGAAGCTAACTATGGAAAAGACAATTCACTCACAATGCCTGGAATGGAATAAGGGACCCCAGAGGTGCCTTTCTTGCCTGCACAAGCTACCTAAATCACTGTATGAACCACTAGCAACCTTGGCAGGCTGCTCCTCCTTCCTCTAGGGGAGACAGAGGCAGGGATTTGCAACAGCAGAGTGGGAGATGATCTGCTGCTCACAGTTACAGGTGTCCAGCCTCCCCCGTAGCTTCAGGAATCCCTGGAACCACTTGGTCCCTTGTTTTTTTCTTCGTGTAGGAAAGCTATGTGCTGCCCTTTCCCCCCGTGGAAACAAGGCTTCAGCCTTGTAGGAAAGCTATGTGCTGCCCTTTCCCCCATGGAATCAAGGCTTCAGCCCAACCATAAATTAACTAGTATTTTCAATATGTCCCAAACGCTGCCAAGTTGCCTGAAGACATAGTGAAGGTGTAGAGAAGGATGAGAAAGGAATGGAACAAGCCCCAGATAAACAAGATAATAAGCCAGCCAAGAAGCCTACCAAAGAAAAAAAACAAGTTAATGCGCAATGCCCTAAATCTGCTCTCCAGAGCAGGTTGATCAGTCGTCTCCAGTTTTTCATGTTTGGTGCCACATGGCGTATGCGAGCCATGACAACACTCTGAGGAATCAGGGAAGCTGGAGTCTGGCTGGCATATGAAATCATTCCTGAAGTGCCACTGCCTGTGACACGAGGGATCGTTCCAACATCTTTGCTTGCCTTCAGGACTTTTCTCTAACAGGTGCAGCAGATGAACTTCTCTTACAGCCTTCCTTGCAAGTATGAGACCAACCCACCACCAGTCCGGGATGCCAGATGACGGAGAGGAAGGTGGCGTTGTTCATGCTAGCAGGACTCGCAGCATTTTTGTGAATGAGCAGCAGGGACCTGCTCTTCTGCAGAAGGAAATACTGAGCACTCTGATTTGCTGTCACCATGGGACTGGGAGCACAGAAGTCTTGGGCTTCCCAGCAGGTGTGTCTTGCCATGTGAAGACCATGGCATTCTCTGGGTGGAAAATCACCCTGAGCTGCAAGACAAAATGCTACAGCTGGGACGGGAAATCTGCTGCAGCTCTGGAGCGTTTTATGTGCCCCAAACCCTGCAGTCACCTGACTGATTAAAACAGTGAGGAGAATTAGCTCCAGCTCAAATCCCATTCCCATGGGCGGATGCTGAGATAGGTTGGTCAGGGAGGTGGAAGCCATGTTGCAGCCTCTGGTCTCAGGTGGGTGGCAGGGAGCCAGTACCACTCTGCAGGAGTATCACTCCTCTCCTACTCCCCAGTTCCCGACCCTCATCCCAAAGAGGGGCAGATATCCTCCTGGTCTCTGAGAGCAGCCAAGGCAGGTCAGACTGTGGAGAGCAGGCTTAGGTAATGGTACATGGAAACGAATCACAGTTCAGCTGTTTAAAAGGTTGAAGTAAAAGGGACAAGGATGTAAGTCTCCAAAGGACAGATAATAGCACTCCCTGATAGGTCCGGTGGTTGCTTTAATATATGGTTTCTTTGGTCTTCAGTTTCTGTTAGTTGCTGGAGTTATGCAACTTTTAAAAAAAAACTGTCCACAAAGTATTGACAAATTTTTTGTCACTTACTTTTTCTATAAAGACCTAAAAATAAGGATCTTGTTTGGAAAGAAGGTATGGTGGTGAAGATTTGATAGTTTAGGTTTCCCCTTAAAAATTATTTGCACCGGAAGGAGAAGAGGAAGGAAAACAGCCTACATTTCCTAGCTAGGAATAATATCCATAACAGAAGAAATCCAGAAACAGAGGTTTGGGCCTCAGCAGACTAAAAACCACTTACCAGTCTTTCATCACAACCTCAGCGAATCTTAGATGTGAGAAGCAACATTCTCTATTTGAATCTTGTGCAGCTTTTTATAGACTTAGGGGCTTATTTTCCTGTGTCCTTCCTGAGACCCTTCCGAGTTAAAATAATGGCTTATTATTTGGGCAGAGAAGCATTCCTGAAAAGTGTTTTCTTTGCTTTTGCTCATGAAATACTGATGGAAATGAACAGCTGGCAAATTAAATCACCCTGCTACTTGTGGGGGGGGGAGGAGATGTCTTCAACTTTAAGTTTAAGATCTGTTTACATTTCTTTAGAGAGTGGTTTTTCTCTCTACTGTTATATACCGGCCTTGGTTCAGTCCCCATCAACTAGATTTGGCCTTTGGGACTCATCTGCATTGAAAAAAGAACGACAGAAAAGCCAACAATATTGGATGATCTAGTTACACTATATTTTTATTTTCATAATTGTTTAAATATGGCTCTGTACTGTAGGGTAGATGAGAGCTAACCTGACTGTAGCTTTGAGGCTATGGTTCGAGGTCTCTGTTACAGTAAAATACTGAACTTACATTTTATTCATACTATGGAGATAACAGCCACAGTAACATATACAGGTGTGCTTATTTAAAGACCAAACAGGTTTGATTCATGTGCCACATGCTGTACAGTTTTTTGGTGACACAAGCCTACAGCATAGATATCCCTTTTAGCTCTGACAATATTTGATGCTGATGGTATATTTTTGTGGTTGTTTTCAGTAGGAGGGAGTTTTTGGTGGACAGCAAAGGAAAGACAGTGAGACACTGAACTCACAGCCTGAAGGTAAAGCTAAAACCATACCACCTTTTTCAAAACTTCTTTTTCTTTTCCTTAGTACTGCTGAAATTCAGTAAATTACTCCTCTTTAGAAGATATTAAGAACTGTTACAAAGGCTACAATCATCTGATAATACTGACAAATATGTTGTTGAGCCATCAAACAGCACTGAAGTAGGTCTCATTTATATCAGATTGCGGATCTGAGGCAAGCTGTGTTGTGACAAAGGATTTAACTTTTTGAAGTGTCTCACCTCCCCCTTCCCAAAAATGAGCATGGAATTTGGATGATCCTAAATTCACTGCTGTTAGTGACTGATCAGATTTGGAAAAATTCTGAAAGTTGCTTTTTGGTTTTTAACCCTTGCTTTTATCACAAGTTCATATTTCCCATAGTGAGATTTAGTCCTTCTGCTATAAAGTAAGACATCATGGTAAAGAAAGAGGAAAAGAAAGAAGGAAAGAAAGAAAGAAAGAAAGAAAGAAAGAAAGAAGGAAAGAAAGAAAGAAAGAAAGAAAGAAAGAAAGAAAGAAAGGAAGGAAGAAAAGAGAGAAAAAAGAGAGAAAGAGAGAGAAAGAGGGAGAAAGAGAGAGAGAAAGAGAGAAAGAAAGGTTTCCTGAACTCCTTGTAGTATTCCCAGAGGACATCTCGGCATCAACTGGAAAGTTTCACAATCTGTCCGTGAACATCAGACAGCAAAGGCTCATTTGGACTGTGGCTTTGGTGAGTCAATCTGCTCACACTTCATCAGGAGTGTCAGGGGATCCTGACAAAATGATAACGATGCTGTGCGTTGGGTAGAGGAGAACATAAATAAGCTACCTAATTCCATTTCTTTTAGCATTTCTTGATACCCATATGCTCGAATCATATCACACCAGCCCAGCCTTTGTACTCAGAGAGTTCCTCTGAATTGGATTAGGTAATATATTGAAAGCCATATTTCTTGTAGTGCCTTTGGGTTTTGTGCATGTGTGTGTGCATTATTTCCCTATGAACATGTTTTTGTATATGCAGAAAACAATTAAAAGCTGCTTCTCCCAGTCATTTTGCAAGAAATCAAGGTCATCCCCTGGGAGTCCTTTGCTACAAAAGCTTGTGATGAATAGACAGATTTATGTGTAAAAATCTGACAGTATTATGTAAGAGTTAAGCAACCCTTTTATTTTAATGCAACAAACAGCACTGAGTAAGCAGTAGGAAAGCAGGGCACTGCTTTCCCTGCTGAGAGTTCCACGTTAAATCACAGCTTTGGGATATCTCTCCTTTCCCACTGAAAAGAGCACTAGTGTCAGCCACCAGCCCCTATGCCGCTCCGAGCAGCTGAGCAGAGGGCAGCACAGGAAGCACGGCGTACCTCTGAGCACACAGGGGACCACTGATGCACCTGGCTTCAGTTTCAGGTAAAGGCATCCTATTTTATTTGGCTTCCCCAGATGATGAACATTAAAGGCAAAAAGGCAAACTAACCACAAGAATGCTACCCCAGGGAAAGCGTGGGTCCTTCAGCGCCATGAGCTGTGTTCTTACCACGCACAGGACAGCAGACGTATTGAATGAATATGGAAGTTCTTCACGGAAGAGCTGTTTGTCTGATATATCTGTCAAGTACCTGGTGTTTTCCAGTACATGCTGGTGAACTAATAATAGCCATTTTGAATTCCTTCTCTTTACTGCTGGCTATCAAGATGCTTGCATACAGACAGGTATGATGTTGTGTATCTGGGTGGCTTTTATACGAGACAAGCATCTGCAGACTCGACACCCTGGATATTGTTCACTGCTCCTATTTACTTAACACAAGTTTTTGCATGTATTATTTCATAAATGTATATTGTACAACTGCAGGCTCCACAGCTCTGGCCAGTGCCCTCACTACATCCCAGTAAGCAGCTCTCACCTCCTGTGCAGCATGTACCCAAGCAGGACAGTCGAGTGGAAACCAGAGTCAGGCATATTGCCCTTGGTTTGCATACTTGGAACTGGCACTGACCTTGAAAATCAGAGGAAATTAAAAAATAGGAATATATTCTGTCATCCCCACAAACTGTTCCATAATTGTACCGTTACTAGATTGGATGCAAAGAGGGAGTTCAGAAAATGTAGTTGGGGATCCCAGAGAAAATGGGGCCATCCCTTTTGGGTATCAGCCCACAGTTAGATCAAATTATGCTGATCATGAAACTGTATCCCTAGACAGGATCCCACAGCTGCAGTTGCAGAGAGAGTCCTGGAGCATGCGTGGAGCAACTGGAATATTCTGGAAATGCAGTTGGGAAAATTCAGGAGTTCACAGCTGAGCATGTGCAAAGTGCAGCGAGTCAAAGGTCTGCAAGTTGGCATCACTTGGGGAGTTTTTCATGAGGATGCCAGAAGGCAACACACCGCTGGGACAAAGAACCTTATCTCTACCAAGTTTCAAACTCTGACAATGTATTGGTCAAAGAGGAGGCCATGAAAGTATATGCGAGTATATATTCTGCCTGAAGAATAACTGAAGAAAAGCTGAATTGTTTTTACTGCCACTTCCCAGGAATACTCATCCTGATGTCAGCTCTTACATGGAAAATTTCATCTGGAATGATTCAGCTTAGGCAACAGAAAGTTGTATGACTGAAGAGAGAAGCAGCGGCCCATCTGCCTGCTTCCAGGCTTCAGATGCCACCTGCTTCACCTGCTGTGGTTTGTGGTTATCCCTGACTCCACGCCCTCCTGCTCGAGTTGCTTTTTACCATCAGCCACCAGACATGGTCACTTCCGCCATGTGCTGAAGGCAAAGAACCTCAATGGAAGTAGCACATTACCCTGGAAAGTCATCCCCTGCCCCTTTGGGTGAAGCACCAAGTCTCACAGCAATTCAGCTTGTGTCAGGCTTTACATTTGTGGCAATCACATTTTTCCTCATCCTTCTCAGTTCATTGTGGCATGCTTCTCCATTCATCATCCCCTAAAGCACCAGTATAATATTATTTGATCCTGACAATGTGTTGTGTTCCATCACAACAGTGATGGAACCAAGTATTGCCTTTTAACACAGTTACAATGATCTTAATTAAAGGGATTATTCCTTTTAAAGCCCCACAGAGATCTATACAGCTGGAAAGATTTACTCATTTTCACTGAAATAGTAATACGGAGCCTATTGTCTTCCTCTTCCTCACTGGATATGATTAGTTTCCCATTGATCCTCTAACTCTCTCTGTCTCATTAATACACTGCATTTGATGGAGCAGCAGCTATAGCTGTTCATTTTATACTCCACATATCCATCCCACAGGCTAAGACAGACAAAATAATTACAGAAGCCGCCCCTTGAGTAGGACCACACTGAAATGGACCCCCTGCTTAGTAGGAGGAAAGAGGAAAGAAGGAAGATTTTGCCACTTTTCCAAGAGAAGTTCAATAGATGTTGGCCATGTCTGAACCAGGAGGCAGGGTAGGACCAGGGCAGGGAGAGAGATCCTGCTCCCCAACTCCTCCCTCCCTCCCTACTACTGTCCTTGCCTCAACACACACTCCTAGACCTGTGTGACTCAAATGTTTTGGCATCCTAATAGCAAAAAGAAAATCATTCTGCTTTGTGAGACTTTTCTCTTCCAGTCTGAATGGAGCAATGTAAAAGGGAACTCAGGAAAGGTAATCCAGAAGCAAGGTGATGAGCCATCATGAAATGCCTGGCTGTCCTGCTCTCACTTACAGAATCCCTTTATGCTACCCTGCCTGTAGAGTGGATGGGCTTGTGCAGAGAAAAGAGGTCTCATAGGAACAGAAGTCAGGTGATTGCTCCTCTCTGATATAAATGACCAGGAGCTTAACCTCTCACCTCTTAACTGGTTCAAGGAAAAAAAAAGGTCCATTTTTTACAAGCCATTTCTCACCGTATCAAAGGGCGCTGTGCCTGGGTTGTCACAGAACTCTGGGGCAACAGACTGCGTGATAAGAAATCTAGATCAAAAAATACATAGGCAGGGGGATACAGGGATTAAATGCATTGCAGGAACGGTGTGGATTAATGCTATTTCTACATCAAACATGGCAGGTGTATTTGTCCTAATTAATGATAAAGTGGAAATGGAGAGTGACCCAACATCAGCAGTTGCAAAGTTCCAAACATACAGTAAAATTTCTTTGGAACACAAAACCACTTAAAATTCAGTGTTTATTCTGCTGTGGGAATGATGAAAGACTGTGAAATATGAGCATGCAGACTTTAGGATGTCTGTAGGTACTGTTGTGGTTTGAACACCCTGGTGCTGAGTATATCAAAATCCCCATGGATGTCTATAATGGTCCTTCTACATATTGCATGTCTTGTATCTGTAGTACTCGGCAAATTTAGCGCTGGTATATCCCTAGCATGCAGGCTGAGGTTTCAAATTACTGATGAGGCCTTCTGCTTCTTTAAACGTGGTATTAAGAGTACCTTAGAGTTCTGAGCAATATCACCCTTTTTTAGATCTGTCCATTCATCATAATATTGTGCCAGGGTTTGTTAGGTAAACTTGATTGACAGACACCCATCTTTATCCTCTGCATGGCTGGAGGTCAGCACTGGTGGAAGGTAATGCTTTTTTAATTAGCTGCTAGGGTATTAAATTTCCTTTGTGTGGATTGCATGTTGCATTCCTGTGAGTCACTATCTGAAGAGGCTGTCTTTGCATTCACTATTCGGTATAACACAGACAAGTGGAGAAGAGTCATAAAAGATTCATATCAAAGATGTTTATGAAAAGTCTTGGATCTGGACAACCTCCAGGTTTTTCAGCAGTGACTGTAAGACAAGAAAAACAACAGCTTTAAAATGATGATAGAAACCAATTCAAAGACATACTTTACACTGTGCACCAGGAATCACAAAGCCAAAATAGTGGCTATAAATTGCAGATATTATCTCAAGTCCTCTGTAGATACTGATTTCTCAGCTAGAATCAAAAGAATCAAAAAAAATTTGTGTGCAGACAAATCAGGTGTTCAAGACGATGATAATCTGTGGAACTGAATTTTTCTTTACCTAAAATCACCCAGTGCATGAATGGGTTGTGGCAAGCACTCTAAAAATCTCCAACAATCCTCTAACAAGGTAGGGGTATTTGTTTGAGGAAAACACAATACATTTGAAAATTTGTACAAGACTGTTTCTGATAAGCTTGCAGTAAACCACAGGTGAAGGGAAATTGCAGAAGAATGGAATGACAGGGCATCCATGCATATTCCATATTAGGCAGGCAACAGGTTCTGCATGCTCTTAAAGCTTACGTAAAGTCATTTATCATCATACAAACTAAAAATATGTAATGCTCTGCTACCTAGACTAAGCTAGCCCGATGGTAAAAATTCATGTGATACTCCAAAACTCAAGGACTTTCTTAGCAGTACTCAGCCAACTGCAGCTTAAGGAGCAATAGCAGGATCACTAGTGGCAGCCGGTAATGAAGACACTCTTCAAAATGGAGTTTACTAGAACTGCATAGTGTACTTAATATCTGAAAGCAACAGTGAATTTTTGGAAAAATGTCCTCTTTCTTTTCTGGTTGGAAGTTCCACCTATAAAATGTTATTGTAACGAGGTACTTGCTTCTGCAACTAATTCAATAAAGCCATAACTCAGGCAGGGACTCATTTACACTTAGATTATTCCTGCAATTCAGAAGAAGTTGAACAAAATGAGGCCATACACTCTGTGCATATAAACAGTGAGATCTGGCCTCAGTCCAGGTGGTGTTATATCCCATAGCATGTAGAAGTATGTGCGTATGTTATGTGTAAACATTCATAAATATACTTCAGCTTTCCCTTCAATAAGCTGACTCCGTAAGTGTTTTCACTTGAACTGGGGAATTGCTACTTAGAATAACACTTCCTAAGATAATGTCCCAGTGAGAGAGAGAGACATAGGCTCATGATAAATCTTGCTTGCACACAAATTAGCCCGTCTGTAAGGGAAAGGGCTCTGCAGACAGGACTGGAAACACTCTGATCTCCAGCTAGCTCCAGGTGGTCTTAGCCAACTTATTAGCTACGGTGCAGAAAACTAAACAAAAATGCGTAATAATGTCCAGGATAATCACATAACATTGCAAATAGGTTATTTTGAATCAAGACTGCTCAGAGAAGTTTGTAAATGACTCTCTGTTTCCCCAAGCATTTTCTGGGTGAATAATGTCATGTGTTATGTGTCATGTGTGAAGAACTTCTGTAAAATATTCCAAAGTCTTATCTGAAATTGAGAGTATTGCCTCACTTTTTCTCTCTTTGCACACACACACACACCAGAGTCATAACGTTTATTAGTAGAATCTATGTGCAAACTTCTAAGTTTGACAAGTTACTTTTGTTTGTATGTGCATACGATGACAGGAGAGGAAAATGCAGAGGGGGAAATAATATTTATGGGTGATCATTCAGTTTATAAAACATATGGAAACCATAGTTTTCAAAACAAGAATTAGTTGCTTATGAAAAAGGAAAAAAAATGAACAGAACTGTTACTTAAGTCTCATCTTCTCTATTGTTTTTATGGGACACTTTAGAATTTTTATTTTCTTTGTGATGGTTTCACAAGTTTATTTAATTGATTTTTCTACTACTTAATTTTCCTAACCTGGCTGCTTTTGTATAGCATGATGGCAAGTTATATCTATATATACTATATATGTAGTGTATATATATACTATATATGTAGTACCAGTGTGCAATGATTTCTGGATCCTTGGTTATTCTCATCACGTGTTTACAGTGCACAAAACATGGTGTCTGCATTTCAAATATATAATGCACTTTTTGTTTGAAGATGAACATAGACTTCAAGATTCAAGGCAGCATGTCAGTGATAGGGCAGGATACTTTCTAGATATTTTTACCTTTTTTTTTTTTCTGCAGTGATTCTAATTTGGGAGAGAAGAAAAAGAAAAGTTGTCTTTACTTTTCCATCACATTTAATTGCCCTGGGGAAAATGCAGGAGTCTTACTCAAGATTTATAAACAAATACACCATTATGTTTCTCATTAGTTCGAAGAATACCTGTATAAGTGGTAGCTGTCAGATACAATAAGTGCCCCCCTCCTTTTTTGCTTATATAATAATCCCAGCATTCAAAAGACTAATCACTACACACTGATCTACAAAGCATCTTATTTCCTCATCAAATTTCCCTGCTGGGCTTAGCCATGCTTGTCAACTTCCCAGATCCCCCTTTCAATAACTGGTTTATTCTTAGCATCTTGCCAAAATGCATTCCTAGGAGTAAACCACGGAAGAATGAAGTTCTAATTTCTTTATCTCACTCAAGAAGAGGTTTCTACCCGTGCTCCTGGGAAAGGTCACAGGTAATTTTGGCTGCAGGTTCCCTTGAAAGAAGCAGCTATGTACAGCACATTGGGGCCCTTTGTCTATAAGTATAGATGACCACCAAAGATGACAGAGAAGAAAAAAAAAAAGAAGACAGGAAAGGAGAAGAGAGGAGGAGAACGAGAAGGAGAAGGGGATGGAGAAGAAGAAAAAAGATAAAGAAGAAGAAGAAGAAGAAGATGATGAAGAAGAAGAAGATGAAGAAGAAGAAGAAGAGGAAAAAGAAGAGGAAAAAGAACAAGAAAAAGAAGAAAAATAAAAAGAAGAAGAAAAAGAAGAAGAAAAGAAAAAGAAAAAGAAAAAGAAAAAGAAAAAGAAAAAGAAAAAGAAAAAGAAAAAGAAACAAAAAAACCAAAACAAAAAACAAAATAAAAAGAAAAAGAAAACAGGGAACAAAGGCGAACACTTACATGCCCAGCTCACACCCAACACAATGGCCAGGCCGCTACACGTAAATGGTCATGGTTTGCCTGTTCTTTGGATAAATGTGGCTTGCAGGTTTTAATGCAGCAATGAAGCACTGTTCCCCAGTTCTGTACTCTTCTGCAAGTTTAAACAAATGTACCTTGAGTTGAATGAGTACGTCCCTATGGAGCAAGAGCTGAAAATGATCATTTACTGATTTTCTAAGGATTGACTAAATGAATTAGGGATGGATTATCAGATTCGCTTAATGAGAATATTACTTGTTCTTTCTTGTAAAGACTAAGCTTATTGATTTCAGTCTCACCTATTCTTTTCTGATGTTTTATTTATTACTAGAATACTCATTTATTATATTCACATATATGAAGTAAGTGTCACTGAAAACAGAAAGGCAAACGGAAGGAAAAGCTATAGCTTTTCAATATTGTTTCACCTCCTACTTAAAGTCTGTCATGGGTTTCACACAATAAGTTCCACATCAGTTGAACAACCTGAAGCACAGCCCTTAGCAAGGTAAGTCTCTGGTGCCTTCCTTCCCCATAAATACATCTGTGGTAGCTCCTGAGCCCACATTTTCCAGGCACATCTTAAACACAATGCATAAGTTGCCAACTCCTACATGAAAAATATTTTTTTCTCCAGATGATAGTATATAAAAGATAAAAGATGTTATGCTGCTCTATTTTTTTTTTTTTTGTTCTCTAATTGACTGTTGACTTTTACCTTATTTGTTTGTCTTAAATTCCTAGGCAGGTCCTGTATACTAGTCTACTATATCAGAAACTAAATGAGTCATTTTCTCCACCTGCAATAAAATAACCATTCTCTGCAGCTCTGCTTTAAACCTACCAAAGGAAAGGGAACTCTTTTTTAAGTCAAATAATCCTTTGGATCAGAACTTCTCTGTTTTACTCAGCGTGAGTCGATATTATATTCACTATATAACCAATGATCTGCTTAGAAAATGAAGGTGACATTTTTTTTATGATCAGGGATTTGTGGTTTCCTTTATAAAAATTACTTTCAAATCTTGACATTTTCTTCTTCAGCCTGGATGAGTGTAGCTCTAAGGAGAGCAAGCAGAAAAAAAAAAAAACAGGTTAATTCACAGTGTTTAGACTATGTATGTGTGGATAATGCTTCTGGCTGCCAATCCATTTTAAAAGGAGGAGACAAGATATAAAGGCCGCTTCACTGTTGTTGAGGTTGGACAAAAGAGCAGTCCAGAGACAGAACATCTCCTTCACAGCTAAAGAGCGTTCTCAATTCTCCCTCTCTCTTGTTCTTATCTCCCTCTCAAGTTACCACATTTTCTGTTCCCCTCATGCCATTGCAGTAGCAGAGGACAAGTGAGATAATGCTTGGCCCAAATCCAGGCAATCATTTTGGAGTAATTAGTTTAGGCACTGCACACCCAACCCACACTTTTTTTTTTTTTTCAGGTAGGTATCAAGTGGCTCACGTTACGCGACTACCTGCCTGTGTTTGGATGGCCAGCCCCAAGGTTCAGTTAAAACTCGTCCCCTGGTAGCGAACGGGGGCTTAATTGAATGTGTCAGTTTGTTCTGGGAAATCTAGCTCTGCTGCAATGAGTTATTTTTCCTCCTGCTGCTGTATGCGATGTCCCTTTTGCTGTTCTGCTTCTTCGGCACTTCTAGCCCAAGAACAAGTGATGGCCTTGGACCAGCTGTTAATCCTGGTATCGCTTCTATTTTTCTTTTTTTTTTCTTTTTTTTCATTTATTTGGAGAGCTGGGGAAGAGCAACGTATATTGTGAGGGACAAGCAACTCTTCACCCTGAGAGGTGCCATGGGCACAAGTACCTAGGTGTGCACTTTTCAGGTAGATGGCAGGATTTGCAAAGGTACAGGCAGTGAGCATCCCCTGCCTTCCCACTGATTTTCACAGAAATTAGGCATCATTATTTGTGCATCAGAAACACACTCCTCTTGCATTCAATCCTCACATGAGAAACGCTGGATAGGGACATAAGATGACTGCTGTTGACATGCACTGGACGCAACCATCCTCCTTGCTAGGATGACAGTTTTGCACTACTTACTCTTCCCTGCCCCATCCACTGCTTTCTGACTGATCCTTTGCCACCCCTCCCCATGGACCACTCTAGCCCAGGGTCTTTCTGAGCCAAACCCCTCTCCTCAGTGCACATTAGCCAGCAATGGTGTCTTCCCCACACCCCTTTGCCTACGTGCCTCCTCTTTGACTGCAGAGGACTCTTGAGGACTCTTCTAAGGGCAGGAAGGAGCTATGTGTCCACCTCATCCTCACCTTGCCTCTCTGCTGTGACTGTGAGCGAGGCTGCAGCTTTATGCCAGCTGTGAAGGCAGCCTTGTGCTGGGGATATACATCCACCAGGAGCTGGACCGAGGCCGCTAACAGCTTCACAAAGACAGGAGCAGAGCTGTGGGATGCTAAAGGCTTCCAGCCAGCACTAGCCTGGATCAGATACAGATTGGCAGCCTCGGGGTGCATGGCTCCAATTTCCCATTACCAATTCCCCAGAGCTGCTCATTCTCCCATGGTGAAAGCTCTAATTTAGGAGAGATCCTGTAGGGCTGCGTTGTTCTTGCCCTCTCTGCTTTGTTTCTAATTTTTAGAAGCGAGTCCATGAAGTCTTGCAGCCAGATGCCTGTTGGCTCTCAGGTGAACGTAAGCAGGCGTCCTGAGAGTAGTTCAGCTCAAGAACTAAAGCTGTGGCCTCTATTAATATTCCTAGAAATCAGACCAAATAGCAGTATTTTAGTCCCATTTCACCTAGATGATTAGCTTTGCAATCAGTGCGTGAAAGAATGGAATTCATCAGCTACTCAGAACTTTGAATAGCATAACCCCAGCAATGGAAATAAAACAGTGGAAAGACAATTATATTTCTTTAAACAATTGATTGCAAGGAAAAAAAACAAAACAAACCAACCAGAAATATATTTCCAGTTAGATTTTGATTCAAATTTGGGGTAAGAGGGGCAAGCTATTCTTGCAAGAAACAGTAACTATGTTAACACAATGTTGTTCAGGAGGGGCCTTGGTGTTTTCAGCGTTACTTGATTTCTGTAGAAGAAGGCCAGATTCGGGACTGGCATGAATGGATTATTTCCGTCGAAGCTGGCAGAACTGTGATGATTGCAACAGCTGAAAGTCTTGCTCTGTGCTGCATCAGTGCTATTATTATTGCAGTTTTCATCCAGTAAAACTAAGTAGATCAACATAGTTATGACTGGCTCCAAGTTTTTCAGCAGCGTGGGAGAAATTGGATGTCACTCTCCAGTGGACGAGGTTCCAGGGACAGACTCCTTCTGCCAACGGAAAGACAGTAGGAGGAGAAAGGCATGTTTAAGATGGAGCAATGTGGGGAGCTGGGCTTCCTGCTGCCCCTGCCGCAATCAGGGGAATAAAGGGGAAAGGATAGGGCTGTTTCGGTAGCAACTGTTCTTTCCTCATGGCCAGTGGTAGCGACCCCTCCACCCTTGCCTTGTGCCAGCCCCAGAGAAGCAGGTCCTCGGGGAGGGCAGCATGAGCCTGGGCAGCCCCACCAGGCCCAGCTTCCTCTGCCTACAGCCCAGCACCAGCCAGAATGACAGACTGGGAAAACATAGCATCAGGTCTATCAAAGCTTTTACCTCACCACATACCAGGTGCGACGTGAACGTGCCCGCTGTTGGCAAAGCAGCAGTATCCTTCCCTGCCAAGGGAGCCCCCACATCTTGCCCGGGAAGCTCTGCCTTCCCCACCCCACCATCTCTCCAAACACCCTTTGGCAGCTCAGCAGCATGTCCACCACCACCAGCGTCCTCGCCACTCTCTTTGTATGGGGGATAGTTACCAACATCATGCCCCAAAAGCTTAGTGGCATGAAAGGAAATCAGCACAGTGTGAAACAGAAATGGGGAACATATGGTCCCCACACAGCATTACCTGACTTGAAAGCACCTCTTCTCTCATTCAGTAGCAGCCTTTATATTAGGGATGGGCAAAAACCCAGGGTCCACATATGCTAGAGGAGAGGGAAGGCCCTAGGTTTAAAATGAAAAAATTCAGCTTGATACATGTTGTTTTTTCTGGGCTTTCTTTAGAACTGAGGCACAACAACAAAACAGGCTGCTGCTATTACAGGCAAGGTCTCAATTTCATTACATTTTTCTAACAAAATAAATGCTGATGGTTTGTCTATTCCTTTGTCTTTTTTTTTTTTTTTTTCTGAGCTCTTTCAATTCTTTTAAGAAATAAAGACTTAGAGTATCTGGTTTTGATCGATGCGGTTTCTGGTAGAATGGCAAAAACATAAATAATGTAATTATTCATTTCTCATAGAATGGCACTATATCTGAAGCATAACCAAGAAACATTAAGAAGAGATTGTATGAGTTGATGGAAAAAATCTGGAAAAGCCCAAGGAGCTGTGGAACAATCACCTTGCCATCTGATCCACGACATGGCACGATGGTAAGTTAAATTAGTTAGAAAAGACAGATCAGGATTTGTAGTTTAAACAAACAGAATTAGCAGTGGATAATCCAAATTTTGCCAGTGATATTAAGAAAATCTTCAACAGGAATACTGTTCTTTCTCATCAAAAATATTGTCAGCCTGTGGTATATTTATATCTTCCCCACATAATAATCTAGTGATTATTTTGGACACATAAAACATTAAAATTCATGGCATTTTGTTCACTGCTTTTAAGGGCATAGTCTTATAACTGAATTAGGATTTGCAGCAAGTTTGACAGTCCACTACTTTTTGCTAACCCACTATTCAATGGAGAGATTAGAAAAGGATGTAAAAATCATCAGGCAGAAGGTCTGACAAACCATTCATCTCAACACCCTGTAAAGATAATTCTCAACCATCTAAGATGGATATTGAAGAGGTTCTGGCAGATAAACAGACTGGCAATAAAAATCTCCGGGGAAACATTGATTTCCCATCATTTCCAAAGAAAGAATGGATTGCAGAGAACAACTGGCTACACAGGTGTACTGTGTTCAGTACACCATTTCAATCTCTCTGCTGCCCCTGAAAAGAAAGGAGTCTGTTATTCTGCAATAAGGGAAATCATAGACAAGCGTAGGTTTGGTCAGGAAAGAGCTAAATAAAAGCAAATTTTTGTGTTTTAAAACCAGACACAAGAATCCTTTAGCAATTTTCCTGTTGGCTGGAAATGTTCAAAACACATTTGAAAACACCAAGAACTGTGAATAGACAGACTTACTCTGAGGCACTATTAATCATTGATATCTTCATTTAATAGTCATGATGGGTTTCACTGCAGCTGCACCATATACCTGCAGAGGGGATATATTGTGCAGCATTAGGAGCTGTATGGATGGGAAACTGTGATCTTGAGATCTATGGTTCCTTCTGTGTGTTTTCTGTTTGCTGGAAAAAGGACCTCACAGTTACTTGCTTGTGGTCCATATCTTGAAGATGGGATGGGGGAGGAAGCTCTGTCATCTCCTGCCCATTTACTGCATCGGAAAGCTGCAGCTTCCTAAAGCACCATCTACTGCACTCCTGTCTCTGCTCACTTTGCCTGGACCCACCTCCCATATAGCTCGTGCAGGGACTATGAAGGGGCTTCCTTTAAGGTCATCTTTTAGCACAAAATCTACTCATGTTTAGAAAAGAAAACAGATCACTTTTTTATCAATTTGTACGCAGTAGGGAGCTTTTGGTCAATTTTCAGCCTTCAGTTCAGTTTTTAAAAGTTTGGAATTAATCAGCAAACCTCGGGAAAAAAACAAAGGTAGGATGCTTCAGGGTTAACTCTGTCGTCACTTTGACAACCAAACAGTGCCTGGTCTGATAGCTTCCTACTCCTCCTGTCCTGCATATTTTGTCTCCTGCCTTTTCTTCAATCAAGTAATCTCATTTCATCAGCCCACTATAAACAGAACTCCTCTCCTCCTTGCTAGGTCAGAGGGAAGTATTTAACATACTGGAACTCACCAGTACCAGTTACTTTTGTCTTGACAACTGAAATTTTGACAGAAGAGAGAAATGGAGAAATCCTGCAAATGTTTGGAGCCATTAAATGTACACCCGAGCGCCCTCATAGCTACTATTACCAATTAACAAAACCCTGGCAGAGCATGGAGGAAACTTGCGATCCGATTCTGTAAATACTCACCCACGCAAGCATGGCTGCGCAGCTGAGTGGCCTCGCTGAGGTTACTACCAATGCCCATGTGGATAAAAAGTTCCCTACGTGCTTAAGCATTTGCAGGAATCCTAATCTTCGCCTGTGCTGTTCGTAAGTGTGTGATATGAAGAACAGTTCTGAGAGTTTTCATCACTTGTCATATTTTTGTAAATTATCCTACGCATTTTAAAGTTTTCATTATTCCAGTAGTTACCATGTTTACACATAGACACACCAGATAGGTCATGGTATTTGACTCTGGACTTCTTTTTTAATTAGTTTTGCTGACCAGGGACTTGCTGTTGTTGAAACAGATGTTGCAGCCCAATAATAGCTCTCAGCTGCCAACAGCAAACTGTGGAACTCAGCCCTCGCCATGCAGAACAAATGAGTGTAATAAGGGGCCGGTGAGCTCCAGACAACAGGGACACTCCACAACATGCTCTATCTTAAGGCACATAAAATTTTAAATGCACTTCTTTTTCTCATCTAAAATATAACAACTGAGCAACTCTTGCTCAAAAATGCAAGTAATGCCACAGAATAAATGCATTCTTTTCATTCCTTTATCCTGCATCTTAACTATCTTGTTTTTGCTATGAGTCACACGCAGCAGGGATCAGAAAGGCTCTTCTAGACTTGAAAAGAAGACCTAGTAAAGCTCAACCTGCGGACTCAAGCGAAGCCTCCAACAACTCATGTCTTGTTTAGAAAAGCACCAAAGGAAACTGTAACACTTGGTCTCTACAGCAAGAATGAATTGACTCCCCTGTGAACACTTGCTGGCTCTTCTTTAGGACTGAGGGTTTGAGCCAAGGAGCAGATCATCCTAAATAATATCCTCTTCTGTATGATAAATTACAAGGATTGAAAGACATATGTATTTTTCAATCAGAGTTTTAAACTTTTTCACCTCCATCTATATCATTAAATATCTGAGATGCAGGTAATGTAAAACCAGACTTCATTTTTTCCATCTTGTATGTTAAATTATTAACATCCAGTGTTTCTTTATAACCTTCCTAAGTCTTTTAGGCTCTTTCTTTCACCTTAGTGAGAGTTATTCAGTACTATTAGCCCTTCTTATGTATAACTGATTTTATAACATTAATAAAAATACTACATATATCAGGCACAGTGTTGACCTCTGCACATGTCATTGTACCTGTTTGTCTTTCAACAAAGGCATGAATATCTTTCTTAGATTGAATGGTATATTAATTTACTAGCAGACACATTGATACCATAGAAATAATGTGTTTCTGCAAAGATTTCTAACCCACGTGCAAAAGTAGGAATATCAGTAGGCACAGCTATTTAACAACAGGCGAAAGCAGTCTTGAAAAGCAATGATGTTTATGCAGTGCTGGTGGAGAGCAAATTAGAATACAGCTTATGGTGTAATACAGTGTAAAATTTAAAAAAGCAAGAACCCATCATTCACATGGTTACAAAAACACAGAGCCACAAAGTCTCATGAACAGTTACTGTAAGGCTTGACTTAAGAAATTGTTCATTTTTTAGTATTTGAATCCACAAAAATGCCAACAAATTACAAAGCACTCAGAAAACAAACACACAAACAAATAAACAAAAAACAGTTTAAAAAAAGCTAGGACAGCTGAGGAACTGCGGAGTGTTGGGCTGACCTAGCATCAGTGATGTGGGAATAGCTACGTGATGGAAGCAAACAGAGCACCCATCTGAAATATGGGAGACAGGATGCCATTCTTCAAATAATTTGATTTGGCTAAGCTATATTTTCTATCCCATCAGGGCTTTTCCTGCACCATCAGTGAGACTTCCAAATCCCCTCTCTCACTTCTCACTTTGTGTATCTCACTTTGAATGCCACTATGATTCATCACGAAAACCCTTGTGGGATCTCAGCATTATTATTTACAACTATCAGAAGCGTTTAAAGCAGAAGTAGCTAAACATCAGGGTGAAGAAAGACCACCCAACACAGACCAGGCTGCTGGAAAAAGGGATAAATCCATCCTCACACCATCTCTCCCCACCTCAGTTCCTGTGCCCATGCAACCACACGATGAGTGGCTGCTTACAAATGGCTCAGGAGGACCAGTGGTCTACCCTGGCACAGCCAAAGACCACCCAATCTCTGGAGACAGCATGAGGGGAACACTGAGCACAGGCAGCTGAAGGAACTGGGCATGGGGACACCTTTCCCTGCCAGCGTACCCTTAGTGCTGGCAGGAACAAGCTTATGGGAAATCAACTGAATGAGGAGTCTTCTGTTTCCTCACAGCCTCTGTAGCTGTAACAAGGTGGCAGGAATATTTGGGTATCCACCAGATCTATGAGATCCTGATTTTAACGGGCGTTTGTGAGCACAGTAAAAATGAAATGAAAAGGGAAGGATTTAGAACAAATACTGGCTTGGGAACCTTTCTCTAACACATATACAATATATAAATCTGTCTAGTAAAGCGAGTACTGCATAGATTAAAAGGCTTGTTCAGCCCTGGTCTGCATGAAGCACGGTAGACCACGGAAGCCACAGCCTTTCCTCTCTTCCTGACAAACACAGTTTTCCCTGCTCACGGTGATTGAGAATGCCGCTCCAAAGATCATTTCCCAACCTCATTGTTTTGATCATGTTACAGCTCTCTCCCTTTGCCTCATCTCTGTCTCGTCAAACACAAGCTAACAGGCTTCATTTTGCAGCCCACTCTTGTCTCAGAGTCAGCGCTGACTCCCCCCCTAATCCATCTGTGTCAAATTTTTACATCTGTAAGCAACCACATCTGTGTAACTCCTCGCGTTGGGTAGAGTTTGCTGTAAACATCCACAAAGTCAGCTGTTTTTCAGACCTTTTGTTAAAACTCCTTTGCCCTTATGCTTAGGAAAGAAACCAGTAAGACTTACAGTGGGCTGAGACCTCTGCTCATCTGGCTGACAGACACTGCCTCTGCTTGTGCTCCTTCTGCAGTGGCTTTCTCCTGAGGTCCCTCACTCTGCTCTTAGACTTGATGCCAAAGTCTTGCCTTGGTGACAACCAATGCCAACACCAACCAAGGGTGTTCTTGCTTCTCCCCAGACTTAAGCAGAAATGAGCTCAAGATTAGTCAAGTGATTTACCGCATCGAACTTGCAGTAGCTTCCTAGGTGGTAGGTGCCTACGACTCCCTGCAAGCCAGGTGTCTTTCAGGTACCCCTATTTGTAGTTCCCAAAACATAAGGCATTCCCTTGGGAGTACAACGGCATTTAAAGGACATTTTGAGAAACTGACGTGGCAGCAATCCCCTCTCAAAACTGCAGAACGAAGCGCTTTCCCACTCATGCCACAGCTTTCCCCATCCTTCTGCGAAAAAGAGCAAACTCGTTTTGTTTGGGAAGGACTGCATTTACACACACCCCAAGAGAAAAAAAAGAAAAAGTGAGAGGAGGAAAGAAAAAAGGAAGGAGGAGGGAGGAAAAGAAAGAAAAAGAGAAATGAAGGTATCTTGCATATATCTGAATTACAGGAAAGCATCTGGCTCATGTCTGTAACAAAGGGAATAAGGATCACATTCCCAGAGACACATAAACGTTACTGCTAAGACAGAAAGTATGATTCATTTTGCTATCCTAAAAGGAAAAGGGATCGTTTGGCCTCCCTGCCAGCAAAGTAGACAAAATGTATTGCAGACATGTATGTAGCACAAGAGTCTTCTCGGGTGCTTTTACTTTGCTGCCGGTCGCCGGAGCATTGCGCGGCGCTGGCTCCTTGAGCAGCCTGGCAGGCTGGCTGCTGCGGGCTCCCAGAGCAGGCGAGCACAGCCGGATCGGCATCCCACGCCAAGGACGACGAGAGCTGGACCGTCGTGTGGAGCAGGAATTGTGAGCACGTTTAACGCTGTAATGTTAGTGCACTGATAATTGTCCTGCTGCTGGGGAAGTCTGACACAGATACCCGCCTCTGCCGGGGCATGTCTCCAGGTTAAAAAGTGGCAAAGGATATCAAATGGAGCATAATGGAGCAAGATGGGAATGGAAATCAGTGTAAAATATGAGGGCAATGCACGCTTACTCATTTTAGCTTTTTTCCATTTCATACATAGAGCTGTAGCAGCTTTTAAAGGTATGAAATTTGTTTCTGCATATGCGTGCTTTTCCATGCAAGATATGCTCTTTATATGCATGCACGAGCAGTTAACTTGCAGAATGCATGCATCCCTGTGTGTCTTGCGTATTAAAAGTGTTTAGAAATGAGCCAAGCTGTCCGGCTTTGAGTGTAAGACAGTAACTAACTGAAGGCAATTATGAAGAATTCTCCTTTATTGGGAAACTATTCCCTTAATGTCTTCCCTGAGGTTTTTGGTTTTTTGGGGGGGAGGTTGGGGGTTGCCTTCTTCTGGAGCACCTGGAGGAGGTCAGCCCTGGAGCCAGATTTCAGCCTGGAGAGCAGTACAAGCCTGTTCCAGGCAGGCAGTTCCTCTGTTCCTGAGAGAATTGTCCAGACTTTATGGGTTTGTCTACATTCTTCTCTGCTACAGCTAGGTGTGTAGTCAGGCATTTTTATCATGCTTCCTTGGCACGCTACTATAGCACTTTTGCATTTTTATATTTTGAAATCCATCCTGTTTCCCTGTTGCTGTCCCATTCCCAGTTGCTGGCATCCGCAAGCACATGTGATACAACCCAGGAGACATTTTCAAGGACACTTAGTTTTCTTCCCCAAACTTCACTCTCCCAATTGTAAAACCTTCCTTTTTCCTCCTGGCGCTGCAGTGCTTTCATAATACAGAAGGAAAACAGCTATAAAAAAGCATCTTTTCATTCTAGCATTTTCTCTGCACTGAGTGCCATGGCCAGTCAGCTCAGAAGCCCAAACGTTGAGTTTTTCCAGCAGAAGCAAGGTCTGAGATCACTCTAAACTACAGTGAGAGGGACTGAGCAGGAGGAAATGCATCATTTCAACTGGAACTGAAATCCCTTAATTAGGTTAGAGGGGCATTTTCTCAAGGAATTTTGAGGAAGGTTATCTTGTAGGCACAATAACTAAGAAATGAAATGGATCATCAAGAAAATTCTTTGGGCTGGTGTTTGTTTTTTTTTTTTTTCTTTTTCCCCAGTGCCCATCAAGGAAATATTTCCCTTATAAATCAACTCACTTTTTCTTATTAAAAGTGATTTGATCATGTAGGCCTGGGGCAACACAGAGTTATGTGAAAGTTGATATCAGAAAGTGAGGGAAAAGAGAGAATTAAAAGCAAGATGAGGGAAGTAGATAGGACGCCAACTGCTTATGTGGTGTGCCCGGTGGAAGCCAATGGGTCTTTCAACATGCATCTAAACTACTTTTATTGGATTTTAGAATGAAATTAAACAAGTCATGTTTTGTTTTGTGGGAGGCACACCGTCTCCATCTTCCCCTTTTCATGCCGGCAGAACTAATCACCATTAAACCTTAAACAAGAGAGAGGGTCTTATATTAATTCTTGGAAGAAATGATTTGCAGTTCCGAAAACAAAAGTGTGGTGCCCGCCTCTGCAGATAATTTTCTATTGCACAGAAACGCAGTACAGCAAAGGTGCTCCCTTTTTCTCTCCCACACACCTCCCACAACAGCCTGTCCAGCAGCTCCACAGCCGTCACCTTGCGGGTTTTTGTTATCCCGTGGCGTCCACGCCGAGACCCTCGCGCGGGCATCGCCTTGTAGAAGCGCACGCACCGTGTGCGGAGCAACGCCGCGGATCAATAACGCCACCCGGCGAGGGGTGTCGAATAAAAAAATACGACGAGAAGGGCGCAAACGTGACCCCACAGGTTTATCAGAGGTATAATTTCAGTGCCGATGGCACACGGCTGCTCGGGCGGGCGGCGGGCAGTGTCAGCCGAGGAGCGCGGCTGCGACACCTCTGCCCGCCCGCCCGGGGCCGGCCGTCTGCTGCCCTGGGCTGCCCTCTGAAGGCTGAACTTAAATCCACAGCCACGGGTGAAAAAGCACTTCTCCGACTCCTCAGCAAATTATTTGGAGGGGGGACTACGAAGTTTTGCTGCTGGGGAACGCTGGGAAAGGCAAATAAAAGAAAGCCACATTTGCAAAGGTTATCAAGCCAAAAAACAGAAAAAAAAAAAGAAAAAAAAAAAAGGTACCCTGCCCCCACATTCATGAAAACCTGGCAGCACCGAAAACAACTGAAAGATCGAAAAACTGTTCATCTGATGCATACTTATAACAAAAATGATGGTAGGGATTGGGAAAATAAGGACTACTTTAAAGCAAATGTTGGCACCGACTGTATTACTAAGTTAAGCTGTGCCTCTCTACGTTTTGTCTGCTTGAGGCTAAGAACAAGTTGGCACTTTATAAAAGAAATATGGCCCTAACGCTATCCTTACGCTTATGTATGACTGCATTACAGAGAACCATGAACTGCCCACCCTACAGCAGGTACAGGCCTCTTTGTCCCTATCTATCTGAACCCCTCTATAGCAAGATTTTGTATAGACTAGTCATGTTTACGCAGTCTGCTCATTCATATTTTTCTTCATTCACATTTCTCCTTATACACATTTGTAAAAATAAAGTGTTTCAGCAACAGTTTGCCCATCTTGGGGAGGGAAAACAGAAACACATATGTTTCAGTAGGTATCACAAAGATGTCTTCCCAGCCCACATTGCTAGCTAGCTATTCTATACTATTAGAAACGTGATTGAAACCATTAGCTCAATTTTAATGAACTCCATGTGCCATTTCAGGTTTTTTTCCTGGAAAAAAATGTCTATCATATAATTCTCCACACACATAATTGAGATAAATCCCAATTCGGGCCGTTTATCAAATGTTTGGTTTAAGAGAATCCTTTTTAAAAAGACATTTATGAAAAATAAACACAATTACATATACATGATTGGTTCTGCTCATTGCTTCCGCTAGGCATTAGGAAATGTGTGTGCATGTGTGTTCATTTATACAGTGATGTTCACAGCTACAGTGAATTATGACATGTTATAGCCGTCAGTGTACTCTGAACCAAACTGCTTTCTCAGCCTGATTTCCTAAGGAAATGAGTGTTACACCAACATGAGATATTCCAGTAACTTCTGAACCCTTTGGCCTATTTCAGCTAAATTTGACAAAGGTGGTAGAGATCTCACAGATAGCAAAGTTCCCACTGGCGTGGGAAAACAGGTGGCAAGCTAAAAGGAAATCCCATTAATGCCCACACTCTGGGTATGTTGTAGCATGACCTTGTTCCTTATTAGACTTCAGAGAATCCATCAGGGAGCCCGAACCCTGAGTTAGGGACAGAGCTCTGTTAGAAAACTAGACTTGAGTTTTGTGAACTACCTGCTTTTGTTTTAAAAATAAATGATCAAATACCTTCTTCACTCTTGTGCTCTGTAACATAGGCATTTCTTCCTCTATTAATTTATCTGCCAAAACAAGCTTTCTAGAGTTTACTTGCACTTCTTCTGCACAGTACGTAGGATTAAACTACTGTTTCTGCTTCTGCACTAAGAAGATGAAGCTGAGACACAGAGGGGTTAAGTGAGTCCCCCAGAAACTTCTAGTGGTTGACAGAGGAACTGGATCACAAGGCAGCGATGTCTCTATTCTGCCTAGAACAAGGATTTAGGCATAAATGCTGTTTTCTGAACCTGAGGGGGGAAAAAAAAGCTTTAGAAAAACCTCAAAGGTTTCTGGTTTGCAAAAATGTCTTGTTAGAGTTTGCCCTTGCAGATGCCATTTTACTTCCTCTGCAGTCCCATCAACTTTACTGGCAACCTATGCTACACAAAACTGAACTGTTTGAAATATGTTTTATCTCTACTTTCAGATGAAGGGTCTAGTTACTTGTTGGCCTATACTACTGGTGATCTAAACCCTCCTCTTTTCATCCTTAAAAACACCAGCCTATGAAGCTTTCTGGGGCCGACAAGTCCTTCCCCACCTGAGTCCCAAGGCAGGAAAGACTTGTTCAGAGACAGCATTCCAGTTGGTGTGTAGGAAAAACAAAATAGGATCCTGCATGTTCGCTGCCCACCATTATTTTGTGCACCGGTATGGGGTACAAACATTCCTAGCCCCAAAAGCGTGTCATAAATAGCAGAGTTTAACTCAGTTACAAGGCATGGAGTCTATATGACGACATGAAGCATAGTGGAAGTTAAAGGCAAGACTCTTTTTCATGGAGTATGGATCTTGATGTGAATGCCTAAACGCAGTAAGTTTTAATTTCTCTTAGTTTTCAATAGGATTCTATTTCCCATCCTCCGTTACAGAGAAGAATAACTGTTTGCAAAAAGAAAACTATGGAGAGTCTTTACTAAGAGCAGAGTGGGAACAAATGCGCCAAACTCTCTCAGTGCCCTACAGGCATCATCTTTATCATGGGAGAGCAAAGATGAGTTCAGCTGCATGTACAGCTCCTCCCTTAGTTAAGGTCCACCATTGAGAAAGCAGCACTCTCTGACCAAAACTATGCGCTTGTCAGCTGGGCATCTTGAATTAAAGGGCTTAAAAAAATATTTAACCAGCAGAAGAGAATCTGACAGAAAACTGTTAGAATTCAGTATTTAACCTATTTTTGTAATTACTAGGGCTTGAATTACAGTAATTCCAACTGAGATGAGGCCCAGATGCCAGGCACTATACAAACACCTAATAAGAAACTGTGGCTGCTCTGAGTCGCTTACATCCTGATCCTGAAAATGTTTAGGAATGTGTTTAACTTTACTACTGTCAGTATTAATGGAGCTGCTCAGAGAACTAAAGGTAAAGAGATGAGATCAACGAGAGCCAGAGATTTCGAGGCTGAAGTGTTTAGGTGTCTAATTCCCACTGGTCTCAAGATGTTAACTTGGATCTGGCCTTGTATGACTTACCAACGTTTACACAGCAAATCTTAAACAGACCCAAAGCAAGCGCACACGTTCACATCATTTGCCCTCCGTACCAGTGCAAGGCTATTTCCAAAACGCAATTTTTTAATTTCTCAACTGAACCCTGCAAACTATCTTAATATCTGGGTGCTGTGCTTTTGAGCTGCTCAGGGCACGGTGCAGTAATGTCCCCAGTGCTGTTTGCTCAGCCCTCCGTGCCCTGAGGGCTGCCGGTTGCCCAGAGGAAATACCCTGGCCGCAATGAGGCAGCATGCGGGGGGAGAGACTCTTCCTTGCTGCAGCCAGTGCCTAGACCCTAAATAAGAGTATTTTATAGATCGCTGTGCATTAACAGAGCAGAGAGGTTGCTTTCTCTTCTCCTCTTCCCAATTCCCCCTCTCCCGCCTGGTGAGACGGCAGGCTGAAGTCCCCCTCCCCATCGCCTTCTCCCCCTGTTTGCTCCCTCCCTTCTCTCACTGTTTTAAAAATACAGTTTTCTTTCAAGTCCTCTACAGTTACAGTGTTTCGGCCATCAAAGTCCCCTCCCAGCCATTTTCATTTACCTTGTGACTCTGACCCTTTGTAAGGCTGAGGATTTTCAGAGTAAACCGATCCCCGAGGTCCCCAAGGATGTTATTCTCATTTATTCACTCAGCCCTTTGAATGGAGCAGGCTGAGGGCACACAATCCTTTTTCTTTCAGGGGCCTTTCAAAATAAGGCCCGAGTTTTGCCGAGGAGCTTGAAGGGCTGTCAGTCATGCTGCAAGTGACGTTTCACTCCCGGCTGCCACTGACAGCGATGAGCAGAGGTGGGATAAGAGCAAGGAGCAGGCAGGAACTGCAAAGGGCCGTCTTCTGGGGCTGTGCCTTCTTCGCCAATGTGGCATGCTGTGGGGAAGGCCATGTCCACTGCCATCGAGCCACCACCAACCTGGCAAGGACCCCGAGCCCTGGGACGGGGGGCAGAGCGTGGTCCCTGCTGGCCCCTATGGGAACAGCTGGGCAATGGACACCGCCTTTCTTCAAGCGCGTGGTGGGCTGAGGGAGCACCTCTAGTGCCATCTGCGTGTCCACCAGCAGTCATTACCTCTGACAGCTGGCCCTCCTTTGCAGGAGGGAAAAGGGCCCTCCTTTGCATTTTCATTATAAAATGTTTGGGAACGGTCCCCTGGGACTGATAAGACAGAGACACGTCTGTGAGTGTCCCAGAGGGAGGGAAGGCTGTAGGAAAAGGCTCATGGTTATGTACCACTGTACCTGCCAACTGGTGTGTCACAAAAGGCTAAAATTACCAGCCAGTCCATTATCTGATTAAAGAGAGCCTTTCATTTGAGATTAAAAAAAAAAAAGAAAAAGAAAAAGGAAAGAAAAAGAAAATCCTGGCTGAAAGCAATACCTCTACTAGGTTACCAAACTTACTAGACATTGCGTTCTTCGCTTTTTACTTTTGGCAGTGATGAACAGCAAATTTAAAAAAAAATCAAGAAACGTGAGGAGAATAAACATTTTGCTTTAATCAAATATTTTTCTCTGTTGCTTTCCTCTAACACAACATGATCTCATTTATCTCCCTTTTCACAAAAAGGCCGTATTTTTTAAAAGAACGAGCGACTGCCCATTTTACATATTTCCATTTTTGTTCAACTGATTAAATAAGGAACCTTCTCCGGGAAAGCTATTCGGGTTTCATTAGTTTACAGTTGCCTTGGAATCCCTTTGAATTACAGCGAGCATAAATTATCATTCTGTCAGCTAACATCAGAAATACCTCTTTAAGGCTCCTGGACTCAACAACGGCTGCTAAGGTTTGGGAATAAATGTACGATGTGCTGGGGCTTCACCAGCTGGTTAATGACCTGCCGCAGTAGTTATAGGGCCCAAGACGAAGCTGAGGAAGATTAACTAATCTGGCCAGTTACTAGTGTGCTGGCTCTGAGCGCCGAGCAGCATGGAGTGCGTGATTGTAAACTTTATTGTCTGACCTCTGCTGAATTAGGAGCTAGGGTTTTTGGCGGGGGGGGTGGGGGTGAGGGGTGGGAGTTAATGTTTTATTAATATCGTTCCCAGTGTTTATCCTTTCCTGTTTGAGTAACTGAAAAGGTAATTTCCAAACACAGGAGTCAGCAAAGCTGCGTCTCTTTCAAAAAACGTTGTGTTCTCTACACGCAAGTCAAACAAACATGGTTCAAACTGCAAATTATTCCTTCATTTCAACAGGCAGAACTGGGGCCAAATGTAGTTCTTCTTCTTCTTTCATGTCTGTTCACACGGTCCATCCTTCTATTGCTAATCACCCAGCTATGGATTAAATCCTCCGCAGCGTGATACCTCTGCAAGTCACTAGCTCCCAAAATCCTCAAAGTTCCATAAAATCTGAAACTCTTCTGGTCTCACCCATCTCTGTTGCGTTTGATTTCCTATCCAGGCGATGTGAAAGAGTAACAGGAAGGGAGAGTGTTCATACAAGATTGGCATGGCTAAGAAAAAAAATAGGTATGTTATTGTAGTTACAGTGCAGCTAAAATGAACTCCCTTTTAACACATCTTAAATCCTTTCACTTTTATGCAACTGTTTACTCT
Source organism: Charadrius vociferus (assembly GCF_000708025.1). Taxonomy (NCBI): domain Eukaryota; kingdom Metazoa; phylum Chordata; class Aves; order Charadriiformes; family Charadriidae; genus Charadrius; species Charadrius vociferus. Next base: position 4,171,120 of record NW_009647401.1, on the reverse strand, counting down.
GCTACCCAACCAAGGACATACAGACAGTATCTCTTAAGTATGAAATATTTTTATAATGAAACACTCATCTTCTGGATTTCTTCATATGCAGGAAAAAAGTATGTCTGATGTTAAACATATTTTCCTAGTTGGTTTCTACTTTGGACAGAGGAAAAGAATTGGCAGAAAATATATTACCTTTTTGATGTTTTTCAAACTGCTACAAAGCAATTCAGCCAGACTGGATGAGATCAGGAAATCCTGTCTCCTGTCTCTCCCGTGGTACTGACCAGTACCAGCTTGGGTGGGCACCTGTGGGGTGGCCCACCTAATGGAGAAATTTCCTCCAGTTCCTGGAGTTTGACTGCATAGATGAAACTCCAAAGTATTTATAAACCTTGCAAAGCTCTTTCACTGAGATTTTATATTTTAACTGGATGTTCTCATTAACTCTAGAAATCTCATTTCTTTTTTTGAATCCATCTAAACTATTTATCTTACGTTAAAGTATTTCACAATCTCCATTAAATATGAAAGTCACTAAACTCATGGTGGAGTGCCTCTAAGTTCAGCTGCCTCCTCATGCTGGAAGGATGAGGCTCAAATTTTAAACTCTTTGGTGCCTGCACTGCTACTGGCAGACACATGCTCTGTCCTTCATCCCTAGGGCCCAATGTCATCCTGATGTCCTCTGCAGCCCAACTGGGTTCTACAATGACTTATACAAACTGCAAGGAGATACACCCACCGGCACGTGTGTCATGGCCAATGGCTGGACTGCTCTCCTGGCATATGGAGGACCTGGATTCAAATCTAATCTCCAGAAGCCAAGATCCCATTTGCTTTCACTGTGATGTTCTTTTGTGAAAGGATTGCCCATCTGCTGTATCTCCATTCTTTCTGTGAGAAAGGAGGTGTTTTGGTGTTAATTACACAAAAAGGTTATTTTCCATGCAAACTGGGTGGAGAAATGCACTTAGTTCCCAAGAGCCCCTGCTTGGCATTTCCTGCTTGTTAGCCTAAGTGGTTTTCCACTCCAAACGCAGATCTCGGTGAGGTTTATTGTTTACTGCTTTATTCTGCCTCTGTGCTAGTCTCTGGGCTGAGCCTCAAAGTGGACTTTTTTTGACTGGCTATTGCCAAGGTGCTTGAATGCTGCTGTGAAGGACAACAGGAACTTGCCAGAATACCATCCTGTAGTTGTGTGTGTCTGAAAACGACACTACTACTGGCAGCAATATAAGGTATTGTAATACCACTAGCTAGAGAAAACTTGAGAAATTGTAGGATTTTTTTTTTCCTTATTCCACCCAGGATGAGTATTGTATTTGGGATCAGACAAAAGCCTTGATCTTGGGTATTTAAGGGGAAGGGCAAGCAGTGTTTACATGGTGGAGAAGAAGAGCAAAGGAGGGAGAATGTGAGAGGATCACAGCCATGCTGGGGAGAGGTGAAACATGTCATTCTCTGGTGCTGCTGGGAAAAAAAAGAGAAACTCTAGGGGAGCGGAAAAGAGCATGTGAGTCCTTGGGAGAGGAACCAGAGCAAGCTCGGGGATCGAAGGGAGCTGCATGCAATGGAGATGAGGAGTGGGAGCGGAGTTACATAGTCTGACAGTCAGAGATGTGCTATGGGCAGGGGACAGCTCTAGGTTAGATGAAAAGAAAGTGGGAGGATACAAGCAGGGCAATGGGAGCACCAGCACATCCTTCCCCTTCCCACTCCTCACACACATGACTAGAGAGAGTCAGGGTAATGGCACCTGGGGATTCAGAAAGAGTCACATATTTATCTAACAAGTGGAAAATGGGGCTGAGACAGTAAAAAGACACCCTGCCTTTCCCTGTCATGCCTACATTAAGCCCTGCTCCTCTTCTGCCTCATCTTGATTTTTTCTCCCAGTCTGTCCCTTTAAAAACTTCTCTCAGAGCCATGTCTGAAGTTGAACTGGTTGTAGGGAACTGAGACAGCCAACCATAGAGATGTTATAAAATCCCCTCAGTGCCAATTTATTAATGCTAATGAGACTTGTGTATGCTCAGAATAGACATATTGCTACAAGGGAGGCCTTCATGCAGCCAGAATCAGTCCTCATGGCTCCACTGAGATGTAATCTACCAGTAAAAGCACTGCTTGAACAAACATTTTTATTGTAGGGCAGGTTTTCCCCACTCCCATACAGCAGCCCAAAAAGCAGCACTCTCCATCCAGACACCCATGGGCAGACCTGGAAAATCATCAGCTACTTGGCAGTATTTAGAGTCATTGTTTTCTAAAACAAAACCCAGCCTCGCTTGTGATGCAATACGGCCGAGGTGTGACACGCAGCATCCCTAGACCTGTCGCTATGCCGTGCTGGTGCACGCCACAGGATGCTCAGCCACCTCCCGCAGCCTGGCTGGCACGGAACAGTGTGTGCCAATGGGGGTGTCAGGCATGGGAAGGGGGTCTTGCAGCAGGGCAGAGATTTGGAGCTGTGCTGTGGGTCATTTTCACAGTGCAGCAAGGCCTCTTGGCTCTTTCAGCTACAATAGGACCTCTAAAGCAGCCCAGGATCGAGAGAAAGCGGTGGTGGCAGTGAGTTGTGTACATCTTGTCCCTCTCATGGCTGCGCAGGTGAAAAAGGAGTTGGCTCCAACCCAAAACAGCTCCCCAGGAGCTTTGCTTTATAAACAAAAATGACTTTAAACTTCCAAGCCAGTAGTCCCTCCTATTCCCCACCACATGTTAGAACCACGAGTCAGAGGCAAAAGCAAAACTGAAGCTCACTGAGAGAAAAAAAAATGGCCTGGGAGAGGCCAGACAGCTTATAAGACTTAGAGTCTTATGCACGGGAGTGTATAGTCAATTTTTCAGACCCCCATGAAAAAGAGCAAAGCTTTATTAAAAGCTGATTCCTTACAGAAGAAAACACTACCCAACAACCCTGATTCTCTGGTCATTTCTTTTAGTGACTCCCTGAGCTAAGCAGAGGTAGTAAGTTGTGGAGCAACTGCTGTTCTGCTCTGGAGATGGACATCTGTGCTCACAACCTGGGCTGTAGGATCAGGGCCTCTCTCCTTAGTGTCTTAGCTCTTCCCACACACAGTGAAATTCTTGCAGTTTCAGTCCAAGCACTTTGATGTTTCCTCATAGATTCCTTGAGTTTAAGACTAAAAGGGGTCATAAGCTATCTACTTGACTTCTTGCCTGAAGACAGTCTCAAAATTTTACTGCCTACCTCTGACTTGAACTGAGTAACATGCATATGACTATCATACATCTCCCAGAAAGAAATCCAGGCTTAATCTGAAGTTGGCGAGATTGCAAACTCTTCTTTCCCTTAAGAGCTTGTTTCAGCGGTTGATTTCCACCTCCCCTGAAAACCCCCTCTTATTTCTACACCGGATTCATTTGGCTGCAGCCTCTCCCCATCAAGATGCTCCAGAGCATCCTGAGGCTCAGCCCCACGCACCTGCAGGCAGCCAGTGCTGTCCGAGGGACTGGAAGGACGCAGGCAGAGCCAGTGCGGTGTGCGAGCAACAAGCTGGCCCATGCCCTTACCAGCCATGTCCCTGTTGCCGTGACATTTGCCTGGAAAGCACGGGCTTTTCAAGGCATATGGCTTGTAATACCGCTTGCAAGTCCATGTGGTGACTTACCTCAGCGTAATGCACTACGTTTTGTACAACCTTACAAAATAAGTGTCTTAACGATGTCACCGTCGGCTTGTTCTCAGCCCCGTGTGTGCCTGGATGGGTACAGACACACAGGCAAGGCGAGGCTTCTAAGTAGAAATACGTGTTTTCTTAGGCAAACTACTGTAATTGGAAATGGCTGACAAGCCTCTCTTTGGTCTGAAATAGAAGTAGCAAGCTTTAAAATTAAATACAAGTTGAGAACAATTATCCTGAGCGCAGCAGGAGTTCAGAAGTCCTTATACATGTGGGAAGGGCACTTTTTCATATGATCTTTTTTTTTTAATATGGGAAAAATATGTAGCAAAGTAGAATTATGTTACTATAGCCCTCCCCAGTAGCCTTGCAAAGCCAGAAACCAGGAAAGCATCTACCTTCAGTGCAATCCTACAGCGCAGCTGGGATTTGTCATAATGTCAAACAAAACATAACCGCACGCCTTTCAAATGCATTCCAGGGGGACCTTCAGCTCTCAGTGGCACAGCCACATCCAAAGGGGGTGTTTTGCAGGGGAAATAGCTGACGGGCTTCGACTGGGGCACAATGCTGCAGAGCTGATGTGCCACACTGCTACAGGCATCTGTCATGTAACATACCAGTATAGGATTAGAGTTAAGATGTTTCCTCTGTCTACATTTCTTCTAGAGCAGGATCATGAGCAAAGCAGAGGAGATGACAGAGAAAGGGAAGTTTTGGGAGGGCTCGATAGGCAGAAGGGTGGGGGTTCACTGTGGGAAAAGGCAGACTTTCAGTGCTGCCTTAGAAAATCGTGCCCACAAGAGCCGATGCTGCAAAACCATGTACCTGTGAGGAATGTGGCACATGCAAATAAGCCCACCTAACTCAGTCATAAATGTGTGTAAGATTGGAGTCACAGTAACCAGTACCATAGTAGGTAAGGAGGTGACTGGTGACAGCCAAGCCAGCATGGCTGCACGAAGGTCAAGTCATGCCTAACAAATTTCGTGGCCTTCTATGAAGGGGTTACAGGGGCAGTGGACAAGGGAAGATTAACTGATGTTATCTACCTGGACTTGTGCAAAGCGTTTGACACCGTCCCACACGATATCCTGGTCTTTAAATTGAAAAGACATGGATTCGACAAATGGACCACTGAGTGGATAAAGAACTGGCTGGATGGTCACACTCAAAGAGTTGCAGTCAATGGCTCGATGTCCAAGTGGAGAGCAGTGATGAGTGGTATTCATCAGGGATCAGTACTGGGACCTGTACTGTTCGCGGACATGGACAGTGGGGTCAAGTGCACCCTCAGCAACTTTGCCGATGATACCAAGATGTTTGGCGAGGTAAACACGCCGGAGAGGAGGGATGCCATCCAGAGGGACCAGGGCAGGCTGGAGAGGTGGTCCCAAGCCAACCTCATGCAGTTCAACAAGGCCAAGGGCAAGGTCCTACATCT
>NW_009647401.1:4155877-4165431 GCF_000708025.1 Charadrius vociferus | reverse complement strand
TGGCAGGGGGGTTGGAACTTGATGATCTTCAAGGTCCTTTCCAACCTAAACCATTCTATGATTCTATAAGTAGATTGATCAGTACGATTTAAGGTATCTTATGTAAAGCCAGGTAAAATAAATACCAACAATCAAACATTCACACCAAAAACATCTAAAAATCTTTTTTGTAGTCTTTATTCAGTAGAAAAAGTCAAAGATAAATTAAGATACTGATAAAAATAAGACAATGTTAGGAGCTCTGCTTTCCTGATGAAATCAGAACTGAGAATCTTTAATTCTCTGAGGGGTTTATTTGTTGTTTTTTTTAATTTTTATTTTACTAACCTCCCCCAGCTGCCACAATTCATGACATGCTTAGCAGAAATTCAAGGGTAACTGAAGACCCAGCCAAATTTCTGCCTGCTGGTCTCACTGTCAGTATGTCATGTTTCACTTAATTTTTATCTGATGCAACTGGTGGAACAGACAAAGGAAATCTCTAGCACAGAAGTTCTCTGCCAGGAAGTATCAAACTGTTTTTTTTTTTTTCAGAAGAGACCTGTAGATAAACGAAAGAGAAATATTGTCATGTTAATTTATCCTAACAGAATCCAATGAATTTTCCTCCTAGATGTTTTGTTTTGGTTTTTTTTTTTGCATGCAGCAGACCAAGGATTTGTCTACAGAGAAACTGTATTTCTGATATTATCTTAACCTGCTGTGACTGCAGCTGGAGAGAGTGTTTATAATCCAAGGTAGCAGCACAAAGCACAGCTGAAAATGCCTACTGATTCTCTGTGAGTTCTTTTTGTGCAGCAGAGATGAAGTGACTCCACCAGCCATGGAAAAACTTGGGACAACAGCAATAACAAGCCTCTCCCTCCCTTTTTTTCTTCATTGTTTTGCATTGGTTTAACCCAGTGCACAGAACTAATCTAAACTCTGGTACTGCTCTTACAAAAGTTACATTAGCAGACCAAGGTAGGGTTGATCTGCTGAAGTCTATCATAACCTCTGATGATAATCTCCAAATGATAATCTCCAAACTTGGCTTTACTGCCAAAGAAGCTGCATGTGAACTTCCCATCTCATTAACCGTTGTCTTCTGTGGATTAATACTAGAAATGGGGCTGGACTCAAGAGCTGGCCTATTCCCCCTTCCCTTGATTATTAGGGAAACTAAGGTCTGAACTTAGAAGTAGTTCCCTTGAGTGAAAGCCATTGAACAGCACCAGCTTGGGAAGTTTGGATATGGATCAAGACTTTGTGGCTCAGGCTCTTTCAGAAAAAAATGGGGTGTAAAGTAATTTTGCACAAAACTCCTTTTTCTCTTATCCATTACAACAAAATACAGTTGAACAGTCAAAAAAAAATCATAACTACACTTTGATTGAAGAGATGTTCCTGTAAATGATAAATCAGTGAACATCATCATTATTTTAGGTTACAAGTGATGTGTTCATTTTCATACCATTGGATGAATCCATTACTCTGCTAAAAAATAGGAATATGTTTGTTGTTTTTTTTAATTCTAGCTGTAATTCTTATTACCAAGGTTTTTTCTGCCTTTGAGAAGGTGGAATCAGTCCTCACAAAGTGATGTGCTTAAATATCCTCTACTTTACACTGCAAAGATATGCAATGACTCCTTGTTGGGCCACTTCAGTGTAAAGCAACCAAGATGCTGTTGTGTCCCAGCCCCTATTGCACCTGTGTCAGGAGGGTGCCTTGATATTACCAAGGGTTAGAGAGGTGTCCTTCATTCTGGGCTCTATTTCACAGTATCTTAAACCCTGATCAACGTTCAACTTCTAAAGCCAGTAAGAATAGCTGGTTCCAGCCACGACACTAAACCAGATGTGATTATGACTTGCTAATATGTATGATGTGCAAGGTTTCAGTGCAGAAGAAGGAAGGTAGAAGCCAGGAACGTGTTATAAAAAACACAAAAAATAAGTGAATCGCTCTTAGGCAGGAGGACAGAAAATAAGCTCTTTAGCAAACGAGACTGGATCACTCCTCTTTAAGCAGAGAGGGAGCATGAAAGCAGGTGGTTTAGGTTGTTCCACTGTTAATAACAGTAGCAGGAAAGATGTGACTAAAATCTTCCCAACTCCATAAGCTGCCTGAAAAATGGAGTGACTAAGGGGGGTCAACACTGTCAAACACAATCCCAAACAGGTATGGACGAAGTTGGCACTAGCTTCTCAGACACACATGCATGCGTGCTCTGCCTTCATCTCCCTTGGGAAGGAAGAAGCCTGTCTCCCAGTTGGAGCTGCTAGATGATGATGGGTGCTCAAAGCTGCCAGGAACCTGGGGAGAGCCCGTGCCAAGCCTAATGCGGAAATCACCAGGCTGTGGCAAGGTGTCTTTCCTGGTGAGCAGTAGCTGAAGTCCCTCTGACAAGTAGCATCCAGTGCAGAGAGTGCTGGAGATGCAGGGCTTGCCGCAAGCTCCCATAATCGTGCATAATGGAGGTGATGTATTGATACAAGTTTCTGAAAGAAGGGGCGGTGCAGTGGAATCAAAAACTGAATTAAGTTATCTGTTGGATCCATCATTCCCCCATGGTTACAAGTCAGTGCGAGGTAGGACAATGCACAAAACCAAAGGTTTGACCCCATGGGGTGTTAAACTCCTTTAGGGCTCTTTCCGTCCAGTCCTTCCTGCAGTTTCTGGGTACAATCTTTGTCTTTCCTCCTAAGCTGCCATGCTGGTCTTGATCCTTAGGGGGCTGCCAGGCTCCACCACAGAGCCAGCTAGAGCTCTATGGTGATGCACTGATTTTTAGTACAACTAAAAATTGGTCGTTTACTTTGGAAAGGAAAATCTTTTGGAATAAAATATGTAACACCAGCACTAATCATTAAATACTGGTAATACAGTGACACCTACCTTAGATAACCAGCCAAGGGACTGACAGAAAGTTCTGCCGCTTGGTAGAAGAGGTCTCCTGGTATTCAACAGAGTTGAGTGAATAACTGAATTTTTGTTCGTCTGAAGTCCTAAATTAAACACTGCAGAAAAGGGGAGGAGAGTAAGAAAAGGCAACATTTTGCTCCAAACGAAATTAATTTTTGGGAGGTTCTTGCTAGCCTGAAAAACCCAAAATATTTCCATTCCAGTTCAGACCTTTTGAACAGAAACAGGGCAATAGAAATAAAGGGCAATATTTTGGCACCAGGTATGAGTGTACTATTTTTTTCACTCAACAGCATAGTGATGAAGGCAGCAGCTTCCAACCTACAGTATATTAGGAAAGCTCATATATAACGTTGGAAGCCCTCAGAAATGGGGTGCCAAGGGAAAAAGGTGGGTGCTCTTGTCTCCAGGGCACTCACTGTGGGCTTCTTGGGCTCAATTCCTGCCCTTCCCTAAGGGAATGGAAACCAACATCTCCCACCCCACCTCCCTGAGTGTATAGGCAGAGGGGGAGGGGGCAGGGTGGTGGTGGTGGAGGACTCCATAGCTAAGGGAAACAGCCCTAAAAATCACCATCTCTCCAGCTGTCAGTACCATGACGCTGGATACCAAAGGACTTCTTTGAACAAAACTGTTTAGCAAACACAGATTACTGGCAACAGAGTGACTGAAACACCCTTTTCTGGTAAACAGTTTATTGCTAATAAAAGCAGTCCCTATCCGAGATGGCAGCAACTCCGAAGGTGTAAGACAGTCTCTTCAGGTAGGTACCATCAAGTACAAATATGATTATACACCACACAACTATTGCAAATGGTACTAACTCCAGCGTGTTTAGCACATCCTAGAAGACCCGAGGAATTACTTTTGGAGACAGCTGCTGAGGCATGCACAGAGCAACTCACCTCACGGTAGGTCCATTCACCTGCAATCTCCTTCGTGCTCTGTCTAACTGGCCCACGCAGCACCGTGCTCTCCAGGCTCCTCCTCTTCTCCAGTCGCCTCTACTACTCGCTTAGGAGCAATGTGACATGAAAAAACTGTTTAAAAAGCCAGTATCAAGGAAGAAATGTTATTTTGGTGGTTGTATCCAGGCACAAGCTATCATGACTGTGTACATAATAACTAGAAGGTGGTACAGCAGTAAAGAGATTTAAATTTGTGTTTTGATTTGATCTCACTGGGAGAGTTATTAAGAGAATGAGCCAGTGGGATTGTTGCTTGTGCTGTGTAGAGATCAGTCAAGTAGGCTGTGAATAGAGGCAAGCACGTCTTTTTGTATTGGCAGCAAACGAAACGGTGGCTCCACTTTGACTACAGGGATGTAAAAAATCTTTAGAATGGCACATTTGATTCGTAAATGTAGGGAATGAAAAGCAAAATAACCTCAATATTAAAATCAAGCAAGTTATTTTATTTGGACAGGAGTTAAATTCAGTGTGGAAATGTTTCCCATAATATAGCAAAATATATAAAATATATATAAAAATATAAAAATATATTAAAGGAGTTTTATACAGCAACATACCTTTTATATGTATACACACGTACACATACCCACAAACACACATGATGATGTATATGTGTGTATACATATGTGACAGCAGAAATATATAAAAATGGAGCCAACATTGAATTCTTACTGAATCCTAAAAAATGCACTTTAGTATGAATATAATTGCCATCTACACTGGACAGCTTCAAACACAAAATCTGCATTCTAACATGGATCTCTATTCTTGCCAATTAAAATGGGAAATCTTCTTTTGAAGAGTATCCATTTACATCCTGAGTTGCTTAGCTACAGAACAGAAGGGTACTGTTATGCACATCTTGTTTTCAGAGGCCACATCTCTGCATTCAAGGACACTAGCACATATTGGTTTAGTTGTTGCCTTTGGGAGCAAGTCTTTTACTGAAGCCCTTGAAATTCTGGCCCAGCAATGCGAATTTTGCTATTAAAAAAAAAAAAAAGAAAGAAAGAAAGAAAAAAAAAGCAAGATTTTGTTCATAATCTGTAACATATTGATTATGACCTCATTTAATCCTTGCAAAATGTAAAGACAGAAAGCTGCAAGTGTCTTTTGCTATGTTTTTTTTTTCCTACACAGGCTGGCAAAGTGTTCTGCCACAGTGGTTGCACTCATTTAATTTCCTCATGGCACTTATGCAATGGTTCCCTCCTACAGAATGGTTGACCCAGTGGACTGCAACCCTCTTGCTAGCTCTTCTGAAGGGAACCAGAAATGCACACCTACCCTATCAGCATGTCTACTAGCAGCCCCATAGAAGAAAACCCGTGGTTTTGACAGTAATGCATGGACAGCCCTCAGCTACAGTCCTTACAGAATGGTTATGCAACCAGCCCCATAGCTTTTAGTGTGCATATTATTCAGAGCCACAATGATCTATGGGTGTCTTCCAGGTTTCACCCATAACCTACAGGAGATATGGCTACACAGATGAGGATGAGCAGATTTTGCTCTCAGACAGTAGCACTGACTTAATTTAGAAGCTGTGGCAACATGGTAGTGAGTGATTCCCCTTTTCTCGGCTGCTTGCAATAAGGCAGCCACATAATGTCTAGACTAGAGCTAGCCTATACGCCAGCTTGGAGGGAGGGAAAGTCAGCTTGGCCCTCTACGATACCATAATAGGTTGCGTGTACCAGATCCATGGATATGATGTAACAGGGCTGCTTGAACTGATGGCTGCACCACTGATGGCTGCAGAATATCATCAAGGGTGATGGTCACAGCATCGTGTGTTAAAGTGCTGCATTAACCTCTGTGTTTCCAGCTGCTAAACAGCAGGAGAAATCTGCTAAATGCTAAGAGATTTCTTTGTGCTGCATTTTCACTTGCTTTACTTGCTATAGAAGGAGTAGGTGATGAAAAGGACAGGATGAAAAGTGATGTGTACGGCTGTGAAAGAGAGAGAAAAATACAGCTGGGCATCTCTAACGAGATGCAGTCCAGTTCATGAAAAAAAAATATTAAAAAAATGGTTAGGCCAAGCGCCCTAGTACAACACAGGCCCAGATTCTTTGCAAACAGGAACTAATTGCTAAAAGCTCTCCAGAGGATTTTTTTTTTTTTTCATTCCTTTCAGTTAGCATTGGCAAAGAGTTAGAAATTTCATCAAGAGAAATGATCTCTTATAAGTCCTTCTTTCTTAAATCTTTTTTTCCCTCTTTACTGATGTGAGGATTGGCACCAATTTAAGCAACTTCTTTCATCTCTGAACATGGACATTCTTAAATTGGTTTAACAATTTAATCCATTTAGCTGCAGTCCAATCCAGTCAAATCCATTCAAGAATTGCATGGAACAGACCCTCAGTGTTTTACCCAAACCGCTGCTCCCTTAACAAGAAGAGTAAGAACGGCAACTTCAGTCAATGAGCTCATGTTGCTCCTTCTGGTAACCCACCCTGGCACCCTCAGCTGACTCCTGGAAGACTTAGGGTGCCTTGTAAATGGGCTTCCAGTGAGAGACAAATCAGTGTCTCTGAGGCTGACTGCGGCTTTACAGGTATGCCAGCTTTATTTATACCTACACGAAAGCTGTTAAAAAAGAGGCAATCACATATGGCCTCTGCAAAATCTCTGTCGCTTAGGGTCTAAACGAGCACAGCAATACCTATGTGTCAGAACTTAATCCTCCTTCAGAGCTGTTATTAAATATCATCAATATTGCAGGCAGTGATCTGCCAGTTGGGGTTTTTTTCAAGGGATTTTTCAAGTTGTAGCAAAGATGAGTGTCAACCTAGTATTTTGCCACAGGCTAAATATTTGCTCCTAACTGAAGAAAAGGGTGGCAAGTCATCTGGCCCCTCCTGCCACATCACACAGTTCAGGGCTGGAAGGGTTAATGGTTTTTGTATGCTTGCGTTATAAGGAAACTAATGACCGAGGAGCATATTGATACTTCTGCTAACATTTTGCCCAGTTGGCCAGAGACACTCTAGGAGCTTTTCTGGGTGCTGGGGAATGTGGGAAAGCCCATTGTCACGGCACGGCGCGGGACCAGGCTGACCCATCGGCTCTTCCCGTCTGCCCGTTCCAGTCTGCAGCCTGCAAATTACAGGCGGCGCTCCCGCTGTAAAACACACACGCTCCCTTCCCCCAGGCTCATTATGTTATTTTTATATTCATGAAAACATTAAAGTCAGGGTAAAAGGGACAAATAGTCCAGATTTGAAGATTTTCCAGCTAGACCAAAAAATGCTGCATGGCATGTGTGTTTAGCATTAGGAGGAAAATAAATGTGCTGTTTTCAAATTTTTGCTTCAGGGTCAGCCAACATCAGTCTACCATGTAACAGCTTTGAGGGGGGAAAAAAAGCTTCACTTAAGGATATATCTGCCAGAGTAAACAGTGCCTCAAACCAGGGAAATCTAAAGCACATGCCTTATTGTCAAGTTTGGTTTAACTTGTTTTACAAATCAAAACAGCAGCTCAGTTTTTAAAACCTATTTTTAAGTCCACTAGTGTTTTATCAAGGAGGTTAAAGACGTACATTAGTGTTTCAGTCTCTGCATTTCAAATCAAATATGATTTACCAATTTCTCTTCAGTGAATTAATGTCTTATGCCATTCTTACATGTAGTTCTTCCTACCTCTTCATCACGTCTCATAAATCAGAGGGTAGGATTCCCCATTTCAACTGTCCTGATATACCCCATGCTCTGTAGACAGTCTTTATGTACCCTCTGGCACTTCTTATGAAATATGCTAGCGCTCCCTGTAGGGTGAGAGCAACTGGTCCCCCAGTACATGCTGGAAGCACGCAAAATTTTGTTCTCCTCTGTGGGAAGGGGAAGAAGCTTGTGCTCAGAATTTACTTTGCCTTAGGAAACAAAGCGCATACCAAAAAAGAAACCTCCTGCACTTAGGATATGTGCAGACAATTCTTCTGATTAATGTGGGAGTTTTTGCAAGCATATCTGAGGGAAGAACTTGGCTCTTCACTGTTTAAATAAAACACTGAAGAGTATTTAAGGAGCAAAACCAAGTCTGGAATGTTTTGAAGACATTTCCAAGAAACTTTAAGAAAGGAAAAAGTCTTTGCCAAACATAGACAAACCTCATCAAACCCTATAGCTTTCTTTCAACTTTTATTGTTTCTGTTTCCCCACAAACCAAGCCTCAGCAGGTAATTCTGCTTGCTTGACTGCGGCTGAAGTTCCATGATTATTTTATTCCAGAAGTCTGAGGTGTGTTGAAAGGGGGTGGGTGGGGAGGTCCTTTCCCCCTTCTTTGCCTACCCAAAGCTACTTGTGCCCTTGAGGCTGTGTGTAATTTTTTTGGTTCTGTGGGGAGCTGGATCAAGGAACTGATCCAGCTGAAAATCAGCTTTCCCTCACCCAGCCCTTCATTGCTCCTTGCTCCTCCCACTCTTCATGGCTGGATGAGCAGCAATTTGAGCACAAGGAAAGGATGGGGATATGCAGCCGGATAAACAACAGAGAGGAAGAACTGGGGTCTTCATCATAGCCCCCATACAACACTGGCTGAAGCAAACATACAACTTGGACCTGCATCTAAGGGTGGTGTCACTCAAGACCTGTTCCAAGATGAGAGGTGATTAAACACTCTGCACATCTCCATTGAACATAATGATGAAGATCCTTTTTTAAAAAAAGACTTTAGAAATTAATTTGAAGTTTAAACACTCCATTTCTCAAATGTCAACAACAAACATTTCCATCAGAAGGGAAGATCTGTTTCCCTGAGACTGTATACGGCATGCAAAACTGTTTCAATATGTGGCATATAACCATGCACACTGATGCATGATAAATAAGGGGAAACCTAAGTGGAAAGACATTCCTATTTATTACTGTCTGTGCTGTTGCATCAGCTATGTGCAACATCATTGCCAAGCATATCTATTGTGAAACACTGGTTTGGTGACATTAGATAAAATTTTCTCATCTTTACTGTCAATTTTTGCATTTGTCAATTTTATGTGAGTAAAATAAACATAGTTACCAGGGTACTTCCCTATCACTCTGGCTTTTGGGGTCCTGGTGGAGGACCGAGCAAGATTTGGATGCCACTGTAGCATAATAATTCAATTTAAAAAAATCTCTGGATGCCAAGTATTTACTACAAAATATGACCTAGATTAAGCAAAAGAGTTGTCCCATTTAATGTGGAAATTATTAAAACTGAAGCCATCTCTCTAGCATATCCTAAGCATTACTTAATTGACATATGTTCAAAAGGTAAGGAGATTAAAGTGATGCCCGAATGTTGAAGTTCATCCAAATCTGTGAGCCATTACTTACTCCAATAGGACTGGTTATGTGTGTGTAACTGCTCACTGATATCAATGTGCATCCAATAGATACCATATCTTTCAATAAAGCTGCAGTAGATTCAGTCATTCAGGTGTGAAACTAGAGGGAGATCAGAATTTGGCTCCAGCCTCTCTCTTAGCAAGAGCTGTAACAGAAGTATTGACTGTAGCGTGCAGTTGGATCCAACGAACAAAGGAAATAAAGCACACGTGATTCCTGCCCAACATTATCCAGATTGTTTTGAGGTCGGCTGAAACTTAACTTTTTAGAAGGATCAGCATTTGAAGTGTTCCTTCCCTCTTGGGCAGCAAAAAGGACTGATTCAGCTTCCAGGCATTCCT
>NW_009647401.1:4151452-4155743 GCF_000708025.1 Charadrius vociferus | reverse complement strand
GAGGCCTCCCATGCAGAAACTTGGGAAGCTACATAACTCCCAAGGAGCGCTCAGGCATGAGCAATGCCTCACCAGGCAGGTGCAGGGTTTTTCAACAAAGGGATTTACCCAGGTGTGACTTTACAGGAGGGAAAGGGGAGGCGGGGGACACAATAAAATAGCAGCTTGGAAGGGGTGAATGCTCAGCGGTAGAGGAGACCATCACCTTCTGGGCAGCTCTTGGCTCAGCGCTCCCATGGCTGGCTGGGGGGGTTGCTATCACAGGCTTTTCTTCCCCCTGATGATGTCCAGACCAAAGGCGGCGCTGGGGAGGGAAACCCCACTCAGCTCCTCAAGGCAGCACTCGGCAGCCTGTGCCAAGTATGGGCCTGTGCCTTGATCAAAACCCCTCTGAGGTGGCCCAATTGCCCGCTCCCTGTTGTCACTGCTCAGCATTTGGGTACGTTTGGATGCCCAGCAATGCTGACTGCCTCTGAGAGCTGCCCTGGGAGAGCTTTGGCTCCCTGCAGAGGAACAGGTGGCCATCAGCACTCTCAGAGGACCCTCACCCTCAGAAAGGGAGGTCATCCCACAGGGGTTCCTTTTTCCCTCCTTTCTCGATTTACTCTGTGCCCTCCAGTTTGGCTCTTGTACCTCAGTCCCACAAGCTGCGACCCGTCTAAAGTCACCCTCCACCCCATGCATGGGTGACACAGCTGTGGGACACAGATGGTAATTTTGACCCATTATATAGAAGCTGGAAAGGGAAAAATTACCTCAGATGGTTGCCTGCATACAAATAGCCCCAGTCTAACCAAGCAGTTCCTTTTATTTACCGAAGATATTGGCAAAAAGATGCTTTCCCAGCAAGTCTCCATCGTCTGGAGGCCTGGGCTGCTTGTACACATGGTGTCGACAGCAAGCGCCTCAGTTTTTCAAGGTTTCAGGCCATGAGTACCACAAAGAAGTAGAAACTACTTTCAGCGGAGGCTCAGCTGTGTCTGTCCAAGAACAACAAAACTCAGGTGTGGATCAGATCATTCATATATGTCCCTGTCGCACGTTGTCCTATGTAAACAACTTATCCAAATCTACTTGTTGACTGCAGTCTTCTTCTGTCACGCTTGCGGAGGATGTCGGGGCAGACTTGGACAAATGTCTCACAGCAGTGCCGTGTGGAATAGGATAGCTGAGAAACCATCCCACTTGGATCACTGTGCAGAAAGCCTTTGTTGCCAACATCTTTAATTTTGCTTCAGGCTCAAATTTAGCATGCAGACATTCAGCTCAGAGGAAAGCTTTTTACAGCAGCTGGCCATTTTAATTATAGAAAGAATATAAACAATAAATTTCTAATATTAGATACATTTCTCACAGTCCTTGTTACTGAAAATAATGTCTTAGGGCCACATCCAAGGCCCACTGAATCAGTGGAAAGCGTCCCACTGACCTCATTGTGATTGGATCGGGGCCTTAGTTTCTTAAAATAAAAATTTACAAGGTGCAGACTAATCCTATTCCACATATTTTTAGTAAAATGGCTGAAAGTGTCGTGTCCCCCACCCCCCTTAAGATCCATAAGAAACCAAGACACAGCCACAATAACCTCTTGGCACCAAATATTTCATAAGGAATTTAAATATAAATGGGGACGCAGAGGGGGTGAGACTGTGTTACACCTGGACTTCAAAATGGCTGGCTCAGAGCGCAGGTCCCGGGAGCAGCAGTGAGGGCCCATCACAACCAGCGGCACTCCGTTCGCTCCACAGTGCCCTGAGAGCAAGTGCTGGGCAGCCTTTCCCCCAAAAACAAGCAGCGAGCCAAGCACAGAGCTGCAAGCAGCGCCGGCTGCTCTGCTCCACAGCACTTACCGAATTCCACCAATGTTTCATTTATTTAATTTTTCATATGTAGCCGGGCTTTTGACGGCTATAAGGAGCCAGAGCTACCAAAACACTGCGTGGCAAGCTGTGCCTGCGGTATGTCCAGCCACACCAAGCCCAGAAAGCAGTATAAAGCACTCCCAAGAACGTCTGATTTTGCGATTTTTCCAGCCTATCTTCCAGCCTGTAAGGTTTCAGATAAGCCTTAGATAAGCAAATAAAATTGGGGGGGGGGGAATCCAAACAAAAATATCAATCTGCTGCCTTTATTCTACCCCCAGCAGCTGGTGCAAACTGAAAAGGAAACGTCTTGAAAGGAGCGGGGAGGTTAGGAGCAAGCGGAGTCACCTGCAAAGAGAGGTTACCTCTCCCGCACCCAGAGGAAATCCCCATCCTCCGCGCTGCGGGAGCAGCACGACCGTCAGTCAGAGGCTTTCCCTGCACTAATATCTACAGCATGACAAAAGGTGTCATTGTTAGAAGATGTAAAAACTATAGAAGAAAGAGGACAGAAAGCAGACTGCATGAAAAAAATAAAATAAAAAAGCACCAAAGTGTAAAAATATCGGTGACACAAGCAGGAAGGCAACAGTCCCAACACACCCACTCTTTGGAAGTTATTGCTGCCATGTTTCTGGGGTTGCTTTTACTTTTTTCCTCTACGAGCTACATGTTATCTCTTGTCAATTTTAAGGACCTTGTTTCTAGCGGTGTGTAAAGCCTCTGCCATCACCCTCCTGGCCGGTCTGGTGAGTCCTTTGCATGCCAAAGCAACATAAAAGCTGCAGCACAAACACTACGATGCCCCAAACCAGGACTGATCCAATCAGTGCCATCTGACAAGGGCCTGATACAACACCCTCAAAAATTCGTGGGTTTTCATGGGATCTGGAAGTGGAGTTCGATGAAAGTGTGTGCAGCCTGGGTTGCAATTAAAGTGCACTCATGATCTGACACATTGAAAGAGCGTTTTGACATGTCAATGTGCAGATATGAATGCCATGCATGGGTCAGGCGAAAGAGAAGGGGCTAGAAAAACACAAGGAAGACAAAATGTACCCATGACAGCACCATCCAATTTCACCATCAGGAGTAATGTATTTATTTTATGCCTGAGCCAAGGTTTAAATTGCCAACAGCTTTGTCATCATACCCTTTCACCCCTGGCTCACTTTTGCATACAGCATATCACAAGACACAACAATTCATTTTCTCCAGTCTTGCTTCCTGTCAAACCCTCCTGCACGTTGTGTAGGGATTTCTTGCCCCATAACTGGGGATTGAATAGCCAAGTGATCCAATGGTGAAGACTAATGCACACTTTGTTTGACATTTCCAGATTGTGTTAGCCTGGTCTTGTCTCCCCACCCCCACCCCACCCCCCGCCTTGGCCCTCTGAACACATGTTCATATTTTAAAATCAGTTTTAAGTTTTAAAACTATTTTTCTCTAAGCTAAAGAAGATCTGAATGGCGGGTCCTAAGCTGCAGGACTCTTCAAAAAGCAGGCAAGTCTGCTCAGGGAGCCCTTCAGGCATGGGATACTCATGAGCTTTCTCCTCTGCAGTATCTTCAGGGTCATCCAGACCCAGCAGAGCTGAACAGAGGTGGGAAGAGCCCATCATTGTAGCTTAGCCTCCCAAACCCTCCTCAGCAGCACCGAGGCAGCCCCTGGAGCTCATCCTGAGATCTGCCTCTCCAAGACAACTTAGGCAAGTAACCGTAGGAACAACACAAGGGCTAGAAAAGTATGCTTTAAAATAAGACACACAAAGAACACATTTTATTGTCATCAAAAAGAAGGTTAAGGGTGACTCTTGTAAGCCATTGTGGCACCAATGTGCCATGTTAAGTACCTATTTTTAGATCATCTTATCTAATCTCCTGAATATATGTATTGCCAGCTACCCCTCAAATTAATCCTGACTTTGTGTAGATCAAATGTTAGTATTTCCAAATGTTAGTATATCTGGGTGATCGGTTTGTATTGAACAACGTGGCCAACAAATTTAATCAGATTTATTCTTGGTATATATTCAAAGGATTATTCAATGGTTGTGAATTTGTTGTTTCGTAAGAGCAACTGGTCACTCAAGTTCCACTGTGTTGCCCCAGTTCTTCAGCAAGATGACCTAGCCATTCTTAAGCTTTTTTTTCAGCATACTTGAAATAACTTCATTTAGTCAACAAACATATGTTGTTATGCAAAAGAAACATGTCTGCTACCCTGCTAAAACTCCACACTCCAAAAGATACTGGGACCTGTACTATTCAACATTTTTGTCGCAGACATGGACAGTGGGGTCGAGTGCACCCTCAGCAAGTTTGCCGATGATACCAAGATGTTTGGCGAGGTAGACACGCTGGAGGGGAGGGATGCCATCCAGAGGGATCTGGACAGGCCGGAGAGGTGGGCCCAAGCCAACCTCA
>NW_009647401.1:4144479-4151055 GCF_000708025.1 Charadrius vociferus | reverse complement strand
GGCATGTAGTGACAGGACGAGGGGGAATGGCTTTAAACTGGAAGAGGGCAGGTTTAGATTAAACATTAGGAAGAAGTTTTTCGCTTTAAGGGTGGTGAGGCACTGGAACAGGTTGCCCAGAGAGGTTGTTGAGGCCCTGTCCCTGGAGGTGTTCAAGGCCAGGCTGGACGTGGCCTTGGGCAACCTGGGCTGGTGGGAGGTGTCCCTGTCTATGGCAGGGGGGTTGGAACTTGATGATCTTCAAGGTCCTTTCCAACCTAAACCATTCTGTGATTCTATGATTCTATGATTTGTGCAACTACAACTTGTATTTACAGAAAAGTGCACAATAACCAAATGAAGATGCTTAGAAACACAGCCCCAGGAAAAGGTTTCTAGATGTCATCAAAATGCCTATAAATAAGTTATCTCGGTACTTACCCTAGTGGTCTAGCAATCCAGACTGCGGCTAGCATTTTATGTTGGTATACCATTTCCATTGGCTTCACAGGGGATGTGACACTAAACCCAAAGCTAAATTTTGCATTTTTGTGTTTGGAATTTGCAGACAGGAGAACAGACAGTTATTTGTAGTAGTAGTCCAGTCATTTTTAACAACAATGTTCAGAAAAGTCCAGCCATCCATATTCATCAGCAAGAGGAAACGCCTCATAAACTCAAAATGCTACACTAAGGACTCTTTCAGTTTTATTTCTCTCTTTATTTCCTTAAAGAGTGCTTTGTTTCCACTGCTGTCTTGTTCCCATTCAACTCTGAGAAATACAACCTGCACGTTTTAGCAGTCTGCCCACCCCCAGATACACTTACAGCCAAATATTGCTTCCCCTTCACTTTTTAAAACAAACATCCTCTCGCTGCTCGGAAGACCCTACAGAAGCGGCCGGGATACTTTGCAGATATTTGACAGCCGGCACAGCAGCGATGTGTTTTTTCGGAGAAAAAACTGCAGAAGGCTGAAGTGTGCTTGACACCAGGGTACCTGGCAGGATAAGGTCCTCCCACCAGTCCCGAGGGCCACCCTGGGAGCAGGGTCTCCTGCAGCTGGAGACCCCAGGGCTTTCCTGAACCCACTCCTAACCAGCCATAAGGGGAGCAGTGGGCAGTGGGGAAGGATGGTGCTTCCCAGGACATTTTGATGGTGCAGCCGGTAGCGGTTTCTGCTGGGAAGGGGTGAGGCAGACAGGGCTGACAGCCACCAGGCTGTGGATAGGCAGTCTGGGCCACCAGGGTTAGGCTTGGGACAAACTAATGAGCTCCTTCCCAGTCTTCAAAAGAGCTTGATTTTCTGCTGTTTACTTTCCATGACCACACAAGCTTCTAGTTCTGTGAAATAAGGACTTCACACCCTTTTGTCTAGCACAGCAAGCAAAAGCAGCAGCCAGTCCACTGGTCACTCGCTCATGAAACCCATTCCCCCGCACCAACTTGGTTTTTATGCTTCTTGAGGTCTTTCGGGTTTGCACATAGCAATCGTCATCCATATTTGTCATACCAAGATGCCATTTTTCAGCCCACATGTGGCAATTTAATTATCAGCTTTAGAGGTGCTTTAAAATGTGAAGACTAAATATAGAAACAGTAAATATTAAAACCAAACTGTGGGTGACCTCTCCATGAGAGGTGAGCAAACCCTGCCTGATGTCTAAGACTCTCCAGGTTCAGCTCCTGAGCTACCCAGTCACAGTGCCCAACAAGGGGTGCATTTCTAGAGGCACAAGTTACACCCAAAGGGTACCCAAAGGTCAAGTGTTTGGCCAACATGGACCACCAGAGCTTATTAAAAGCCATGATTTTATTCAAAGGATGGGATTTCTGCTGTATGAGCTCTTGCAGCTGAAATTTTCATAAGGACTTCTCTCTCTGAAGTCCTATCTTCAACAACATCTGAAAAATTAGGTGAAGATAGGCAAGTGCCAAAGCTGCAGGAGTCATGGAATTTAAAAAGCAACAGTACAGGCTTGAAAATATGGTGCTTTTGACACAGCCTTGAGCTCCTGAGACTCTGTTCTTGAGAAAACTATTCAAAATCTTCTTTGTCTTAAAATTAATGACGTAAATACATTTTCCTATCAGTGCTGCAGAGACGGTCAGGTGGGTGGGTTTTGCTTGTCCAGGACACCTAAATCATTCCATTTGGTTGCATCACTGATATAAGTGTTAAGCTGTTATTTTCTAATTTGCCTCCAGGCTCTCCGTAAGTACCACTCCAGATGACAGGAGGAACAAGAACAAGAATGATAAGCACCTGACACTGTGGAAAACCCCCAGGATCACATAACGGCCATGTTGTGGTACGTATCAGATCTCGCAGTGCACATACCACTTTCCACTGTAAATACAACCATTACCTAGGGTCATGCAGCTTTAGAGAAGTAACTAAGTATAGGTGGTAGCTAGCAATAAATGCTGCCTTGTAAATGATGCTGGTTACACGTAAAACTGGATGATGTGTACAGCATTTTTGCTTCCTTACAAGCTAAGCAGGAACCTTTTCCTCATTTAAATAGTTATTGAAACACTACTAGTAATTGATGTGCCCTCTGATCTACCGTTAAAGAGAACAGAGTGGTTGAAAAAAATCCTTAAATATGAGAACTGGTTCAGGGAAATACCTACTAAGTCTTTAACAGACTAGCTGGTGCCTACCTTATGGAGATTTAGCAGTAGATTTTCAGAAATTGTCTGCTGATGTTTCCAAAATGCATAGTCACAAGTATTCTGAATTTGCATCAAATACCATTAATTTGCATCTACAGATCAACTAGAGGTTCAAAAGGCAAACATATATTGGGCAAATAAATAGCACTTCTTCAGTAAATTTTATTTTTGTTGTTGGAGAAGATCACATTGGATAGTGCATTTTGGATAAGCTTACAAAATGTAACAGCAGTTAATGCACCGAAGTTTTACTTACATATCCCACTCAGATGCTAAGATTCTTTAAGCACAGGTGTGATGCTAAGGATAATGAGCATGGGAGACATTTTCTTGATTTTTCCAGACAGTGCTCTCCTTGTAGGAACAAGGTATAGATAGGTGAAGATACTTCCTTTACTTAAGTTTTTCTGTCTTTGATGATGCCGAAAAAGAAAAAGATATGTTTTCTGAAGCCTGGTCTAAAGTTAAGAATTTTGTTGGGAGTTGTTTTGTAAGTTGAGAGGATAAAGTCTGCACACCACTGATTAGGAGAGGCTGTATCTACACTGACCTCTTTGCTGTCCCCTGTGATATGAAGGAACACTGTCCAAATTGGTCGCCAGCAGATTATGTACCTGCAGGAACCATCCCCAGATCCATCTGACCCATAAGTCTTGAGCTTATTTCCTGAGGGAACTGGTGCAGAGCCTGCTACATTATGTCCCCTGTAGGAATGCAACAGAGTGTTCACACCTAGTCTCAGAGCAAGGAAGTGTAGATACCAGCAAAAGTCCTTCAACAGAAACGCTCACACCAGTATAGCCTACAGTTGAGTCCTGTGTCCAGTCGTGGGCCCCCCAGTACAAGAAAGTCATTGACATACTGGAGCGAGGTCGGTGGAGAGCCGTCAGGGTGGTCAGGGCTAGAGCCCCTGGTGTGGGAGGAGAGGCAGGGAGCTGGGCTTGTTCAGACTGGAGATGGCTGTGAGGCGTTTACCGCTGGTTTCAGCTACCTAATGGGAGGGTGCAAAGAAGACAGAGCCAGGCTCTTCTCAGAGGTGCACAGCAGTAAGGCAGGGGGCAAACAGCACTTGTCATAATGTGAAAAAAAATCTGATTAGTTATTAGGAAAATATTTTTACCATGAGGGTGGTCAAAGGCTGAAACAGGGTCCCAGAGAGGGTGTGGGATTTCTGATCCTGGAGATATCAAAACTTGGCTGGACAAACTTCCAAGCAACACAAACTAAGTTGGCCCCACTTTGAGCTGGGGGTCTGGACCAGGTGATCTCTGGAGGTCCCTTCCAACTCAAATTATTCAGTGATTCCGTGAGAATGGGTTTAAGCAATACCAGCAGAGCTGTGCCTCCTCTATTAATTGTCAGCAATTTTAACTGTTACATGAGAGTTTGGAATTAACTGGATATTTAATCGGCACAGGAAATTAGATTTTCTCCTTTAAATTAAACTGTCATGGTAGGAAGGAACATAAGCAGGGATTGATAGAGCTGCGCAGTATGTTGTATAAAATCAACAGCATTTGTTGCTTTTTCATTTCTGGGTAGGACTTTACCTTCCCAAGTACAAAAAAAAAAAAGTATTTTAAAGCAATATAAAAGACAGGTAAGCACTCCTTTTTTGTTTTGTTTTTTTTTTATACCTCATAGCTCTGCCTTCTTCTAGACTTTATTATTGTTTGTATCGATTGGACCTAAGAACTGTTGTCATTGCTCCATTCTCTCAAGCTGCTTTATCTTCTCTTTGTCTTTTCCTTTGCTGCCCTGGTTCCTGTCCCTCCCTTTTCCACTCTTTTGCAACTGTGAATAGCTGCCTTCAGCTGTACCTGATCTACAGATAAAAGAAGAGCCAGAGGCTAATCTGACTTCCTTCATGTCCAAGGAATTAAAGTCATTTTCTATATGAGTAGCTGGAAATAATGGCAGTGATTGTTCAAGACAAGATCACCAGGGCCTGTTTAAAGCCGTGCTGCAGGAGGGGGCTGGGACTTGGACTCAAACTTGGGCTCAGGCTTGGAACCAAATCATCAGTTGGGAACCAGGAGACTACTTTTTGGCAAACTGACTGGTTTAGAGAGGCTGAAAAGCATTTGTGACAGTCAAACATTCAGGACCCAGTAGAAAGACAGTCCTATGAACTGTTAGCAAGGAAACTGTTGTCATTGGTTTTCCTTGTACTCCTCAAAACAGGGTTTCCATGTGTTCTTTGTTGATAAGCTGAATTGCCGCATCAGTTTCCCCTGCAAATGGAAATAGCCTGAAAGCCCACGGGTGTTAGCTAAAACCCCACATCAGCATGGCGACAGCACAAGTAACCAACACAGAAAGCATGTTTGACCTCTGAGAGAAACCTCTCCTGCAGCCAAAGCCAAAAATAGTAAAACATCAGTGCTTAATATTTAGCAGGTGTAAATGGGGTAAATCTGAACCTCGGTGTGATATGTCTCCTCTAAGGGTCTTCTCTATATATTTTTAAACTTCATCACTTCTATGGTTCTTAGACTACTACATTAAGCTGAATGTAAAATTGAGAGTACATAGGCATACACTGGAATACAAATTTCTTTTTTTTAAGAATCCAGTAAATACAGCATCACATTTAGACTCAAAAGGCATCCCAACTTTTTAAGGTATGGAAATCATCAAACAATAGAACTAGGAAATGAAAATTCATCTGTGAGAAATGGTTGGATTACCTTTGATATCACAGTGAAAACACTTATTAAGTACCTGGGCTACAGACCTAACCTTAATTCTAACTATGACAAGGTCATTAATAACATATTGCTTAAAATCAGTTTCATGCAAGGTTCACCTGTGATTTCTTCTGCATGTATAGGCATATACAGAATAAATCTGTGCGGCTTCATTTTTGAAATTATCTGTGTTCAAGTGAACCCAAGATAAATTTTGCGTTTCTTAAGGCACTCACTCATTAAATTTAATCAATGAACTAATCCAAGATTTACTTTTAAAATCTCAAAACATCAAATGATGCATACAAGTAAAAAGATTCTGAGCACTGAAAAGATATGATTTGTGTACAGCCTGTTTGAAGGAAAAATTCAAATCAGCTTTCATTGCTGAAGGTCTATATAATCTGATGGGGAAATAGAAATTGGTCTTTATTTGCATTAGATTAGGGTAGTGAATTACCATCTGGCTTTTGAGTGGTGAAGAACTGCCACTAAATGGGAATTCCTAACATGGAGCTGTTGGTGACAAAATGCCATCCTCATGTAGTGTATTCAATTTATATGGCATCTGTAAGTGTTGTAATGGTAATACTGATCTCAAAAGTGCAAAATACTGACACAGTTTTCAGGAAACAGCAGTGCTTGGATGGAGTTTCTGACTCGGTCTTGTGATCCAAGGTGATAACGGAGGTTGGTGAAGAAGCTGTGGTGAGGGCACAAGCTCACCAACACAGCTCCTTGCTCTGTGAGCAGTGTGGGGCAGAGAACAAGAGTCTCCAACAAAATCAGCTGCTTGTGGACCAGGTTCTTAGCAGGTACAAACATCAGTTTCCTCAGCCTCAACGCCATACCCTAATTGAGGGCCTCCAAAAATTTATCTTATATTTAGCATTATGATCAGCACTAACTTCAAGGGTGGCAGAGTACAGTGTTGCCACTGCTGCTTTGACCTTTACAACACGTTCTCCAGCCTGCAGTTCAGCTGTTGTTCCTGTAAGCACTATATGCCAATGACAAAAGCATACAAAAATGGCTTGCATTTCTAGCAGAACCACAGAGGAAGCTCTTCCATTGGCTTTGCAAGTAGGCATGTTTGGTCATTTTGCTGCAAATTCTTCCTCCTAAGAACTCAACAACAGACTATTTCTTGGTTTAAAGTGGTGAGATAGCTGCTCTTTAACAGGCAATTCTCATTTACTGGTGCATATAGAAATAAGGCATTTTTTTT
>NW_009647401.1:4135829-4144412 GCF_000708025.1 Charadrius vociferus | reverse complement strand
GTGGCTACTGCAAAGCAGTAGGTTTAATACTTGGTACAAAGCTATGTCTCCTCAACTTGGAATTGCAAAGGAGAAGGAGCAGATCTGTAGGAACTGTGGCACCTCAGCTGGATGTGGCACTTTCCTAAAATGCACTATTGCATCGAGTTGAATGAGCAGGGCTTAAATTTGGAAAGCTTTCAAGGAAAACTCAGAGTGACAAATAAATCTGAAGTGAAACTTAATTTCCAGAACAGAAAATTCATCTCAGGAAAACTCAGTAAGCAAAAGATCCCGGCTTTTACAAAATTCACTCTGTGTGCATGTGTGCATGCATGCGTGCATGTGTGTGGTTCCTGTGGTTCCGGTATAGCAGGTCATTGAATTATCAAACCAGTAATTCTGCCGTTAGTTTTTCAGTTTGCTTCTTGCATGCATATTCTGTGGTCAAATCCATTAGTAAGTTATAGTGATAAACACCTGGAGTCCATCAAAAACAAAGAGAGTCTTATTCTGTAGGTACAACCAGCCTGGTGAACATACCAAGCAGAGACTAACTGCATAATATAGAACTCAAACAGGAATATGTTTTTTATGATGTGCCAGCATAAGGGAGATCAAAGACTAAAGCCAAATAAATAGCAACTGGGTACCAGCAAAGGAAACATATTTAGACCTTAAAGTAATCAGAAACAAACCCGGTGTATGCCAACACCCTCTGAATTCAGAAGTAACATTTTCCTCCTTTTCATAAAAGGTTCAAGAGCTGGCAGATTTTTCTTTGGTTTTAAATCTACTATTTTTATGACTGGGAGGGAATTTTCATTTCTCGCAGACAATGGAACATGAAGTGCAAGAATCATCCCCTCACCCCATCATCCACCTCTTTCTGGTGGTTTTAGGGAGTTACACCCCCTGCCGCCCTCTGATTGAATTTCCTTGGCTGCTTTCTGGAATTTGCCAGCTTACATTAACCATTTATTGAGCTCGACTTCTTATCTGGAACATCGCCTGGCAAACTGAAACAATCTGTCTGGCACCTGGGGACTGGCAGAGCAAATTTTTCCAGGTGGTACAAGCAGACACCCAGAATTACTTGCCAACACTATTTTGTGAGACAGTTGGATCAAAAGGAAAAAGCCCAAATGACTAACGTTCAGTGTCATGTTTAGTACCTGCAATGTATCTACATAAACAGTTTTAAATGACTACTAGTGCTAAAAAGCACTTGCAGGGTGGGGGCGGATGGATGAGGGGTTGGAGGGGGGAACAGGGGGAAGATAGAAGGGTGGCAGGGAATTGACAGGCTGAGCCTGGGGGCAAACAGTTACATCTGTGCTTGATTTGTCAGGGATTTACATTAGTGAAACTTTAACTCTGCAGATGATAAGTAAGATTACACTTACAGAACAAGTTTATGCAAATAAAGCTTAGTCTACGGAGCATGTGAGTCAAGACACAGCGGATTTGGCAGGTTTCACTGAGGCTGGTGGCTGGGTTTAATACGTTCATTTACATAAAGGATTAGGACATCTGGAAAAGTAGCATGGCAGTTTACTGAGATATAAATAATGTTAATTGAGAGGTCACAGGTATGCAAAACACTCCATACATGCAAAAGAAAATCGTAGAAAATGAAGGGGCAGAGATGTGCATCTTGATCTTGGTTGCATCAAGCTAAGCAGTAGGTACTACCTACCCCATGCCTTTCCAAATACCACTCCTGATATTAGTCCCTGTTACAAAACCCTAATTCATGACACATACGCACATAAAAAATCCCTTTTTCTTAAAAAAAAACCCAAACAAAACAACAACATATCAACTAGCAACAGGAGACAGAACTCAAAGAACCTATAGGAAATGACCTACAAAGGGTGATATAAATAAACAAAGGGGTAGATAATTCAGTTTTACCCCAAAAGCCTGATACCCTGTTGTCATGGCAACAACATCTCTTTCCAGCAGCAGAAGTAACACTGAAAAGTATGTCTACACCTAATTCCAACTTGCTTTACAAGTTCTGTGATATATACTTACTAGACTCCTGGATTTGCAAACTAACATCCTAGTGAACTGGTAAGCGTGAGATACCAACAAGAAATACATGATCAAGGAGTTTGCAAGAACTATACTGCATCTCAGGATCAATGTATAGCTTGGTAAGCAATTCTAATTCCTTTTCATTATTTTTAAGAGCATAAAATGACAGAGTTTCTCATCATGAAGCAACAGTTCAGCAAAGCACAGGCAAACCTTTTGCAAAGGACTGTAATATCCATATGTTTATATTTCAAGCAACAGTATTTCCAACAAAGATTATTTCAAAACAATTGAAAAGTTGCTTGTACAGAGTGAAAAATAACCTTTTTTTTCTTTTTGCTTGGTGCTGTCCCTTCTCCAAGATAATAAGTGCATGCATACAAAAGATGTGTCCACATGCATGCTCATGTAGACACAGCACTGTACACATGCCACACTGGGATGTACAGTGGAATAACAATGTTAAACTCATCTAAAGTAACATACTGCTCTCTGACCTGGTTGTGCAAAAGCCTTGTGTGAAGTGACTTGGCTTTATCTCTTACCTAAGATATAGCAATCTGTTAGAACTGCTGCAAAATACACTGAAAAAATATATATACCCAAAGCAAAATATTTCTACCACCTGGCCTTAAAACAGTCAGCTTTGCTCTTGTGCAGTCCAATTATATCATTGCTATATTCAGACAGGGGTGGGAATCTGAGGGAAATATGGGGCAGGAGCAGCTGGGCTCGTGTAGTCAGTGGGAATGTTGTGGCTGTACATATTGACCTTATCCAAGCAATTCAATATGTAAAACTAAAAGCCAAGACATATAAGCATGAGGTATGAATGTATCAGCAGCCATGTTCAAAAGGGATTAGCTTTTGGAAGGGCCAGTTCAGCTGTGTGCTGCTCCTGGCATATGTTAAGAGCAGGGGAAAACACTCTTCATGTCTTGGTCCATGAGCCAGGTATATCACTTCATTCATCCTTGTGGTGGGATGTTGATAACATCTGAAAGCAAACCAAGGTGATGATTTGGAGTGGCTGCTAGTAGGCACTCGCAGTTCTCTTTCCACTTATCATGCTCTGCTTTGGTTGGATCATTTCCCCAACAGACAAGATTATAACTTGCCTTAGAAAAGTGGCCATGTTTGCTAACGATTACAAATCGTGAACACAGTCCAAATGTAGATGAGGGTACAGCACCCCAAGAAATACAGCCCAGCTAAACTAACGTGGGTTGTACAATCTTGATTCTGTTTGTGAACTTCTCACCTAAGGAAACACATGCCTAAGTAATTTCTTTTCCTCCAGTGTTTATGGCAGACAAATGCCAGCAGCCTTCAGTATTCGGTTCTCTCTGTGGCTGGACTAGTTAGTTCCAGCCCATCACTGGCACGGGTTGAGTGGACAGAGCTTGTAGCTTCTGCTGCTCCTCTTTGGCAATTCAAGCCATTACCCACTCCTGAGTCAGCTAGTATTGTAAAGTCATAATTCAATTTCATGCGCCTTGAGAAAAATTACAAAAATTATCTTCAATCTGCATCAAATTCCAGTTATTGTCAAGCTATCTAATCTATTCTTAGTCCTTACTGCAGAATATTCATGCCTAAAAGAGTTATTTAAATATACTGCATACCAACTTCTCAGTAGCTTACAAGCAAAATTGCACTAGAATAGCCCCAGATCCAAGCTCGAGAGGTATTATTGCAGAGGGCAGAGTATCTTACACCACCGTGAGTCATTCTGGTTAGTGCTGCCCACTGTACAAACTTTCTCCTTTCCACATCTCATGCAGTTTTTTTTCCTGAGAACGCGTGGTAAAAACAGTCCTATTCCCACTGGAGTGAAGATACAGCATTTTCCTAATGCGGTATAAAACGTACAGAAAAGCAGCTTATTATTCCCTGTCCCTGACCAAGTTAATTGGATATTAGAATTAGAATCATGTTAAGTAATCTCTGCCAAATCCTATTAGCTCTCTTGCTCTTTTCCAGAGAGTGCTGAACAGTACAAAGCTTGTGGAAGAGTTAACAATCATATACCTTATGAACGCAGCTGAAGTATTTTGCTTGTCAAGGTAAAAGACACCCTCTGGCCTTCCATTATCCACACCACAGGGAGAGCTCACCGTTCTCCCATGTCACCCTCGGCAGTAACCAACAACAGCAAACTGGAGATACTAACCTCCCCTGCAATCATAATTTTCACAGTTATTCATTACCCAGGCTGAGAATGTAAATGCAAAAATATACCAAGATCCAAAGCTATAGTTCCCACAGCAGCCATAACTCAGTCACTGGTATTTGGACATACATTGTGGAGTATAGACACAGTAATGCAAAGCACTAAAGCTGGCCCCAGTTATGGTTGGCTGGGGGAACCATAACTCTGAGTTTCCTGACTTTTGTGTTAAGATCTCAACCATAAATATTGCTTTAATGTAGCTTTGTGCAGTGGGTTTACATTGGCATTGGGAGGTGCTCATACGGAAACAGTAGAGAATTAGTGTGGTATGCTTATTAAATGAGTAATGCTTTTAGAATTATTCCTGGGGTGAAATCATGGCCCCAGTGAAGTCAACAGAGCCAGGGTTTCACCTCAGAAACATCTTATTTATTTAGGGAAGAAAGCAGCAAAACGTCCTAGTGATTTTGATCTTTATTATAAAGGAAAGAATTTCAGATCAGCTCACTCCCTCCAAATCAGGGCTCTAAAAGAGTAATCAATTTATTCTAATGAGTGATCAACACCCCCAAGCAGCAAACAGGGGGTGGGGTCGCCTCCACAGAAAAGTGCAGAGGCTATTGGGTTTGGTTTGGTTTACTTTGTTGTTTTCCACATTAAATACCCCTAAGTGTCTATTTTTTTCACAGGAAGTTATTTGCCAACTAAAAAAATGTCTTTCTTACTCTAACTTTTCCTTGTTTTTCAGTAGATCACAGTGGAGCTAATGACCTTGTGGAATATCAAGCAATTGAAAAAGTGTCCCCACTGAAAAACTTTCAGCAGAAAAGGTTCAACCAATCTTGCTATTAATTTCAGTTCTTAATTTCTGCATGCTTATTTTGAAGAAGGAAACCATATACCAGTACTTTGCCTGGTAGGCTGCTAGAGAACTTTCCTCCTAGAGGACTGGTTTTTAGCTTCTCATGATTTAGCTTGGACAAAGCAGCCTACTTCACTACACAAATAAAAAATAAATAAATCAGAGATGGGCTGGTCACAAGACGATACAAATTTTGTATCTTGCAGTCTGCGACCAGCCAGAGGAATGCTCCGTTTGTGCCAATCTGCCTTGTGTTTTCAGCTGGGAAAGACACTGTGCAAACTGATAGCAGATGGTAGAGCCGAAAATAGATGCTTTACATGTTTGATTGAGGGCCAGCATTTTGTCATTTAGTTGTCTCACGTCATTGCACTGTGTTATGTTGTGCAATCGCGTGTGACATGCCCAAATCAGCCTTACCAACACAGTATTTTCTGAAATAGGACGCTTGCCCTGATGCAGTGGGCAAGAACTTGGTGTGTTTACTGTTTACTGTTCTTGGAAAGGCTTCCTCCATTGGAAGACAACCTCGGAGGAAAATTTCTGCCAGCTTATCCGGATGGGAAGGGCCAGTGGCGGCACTTGGAGAAATGTCTGTTCAAAGGCTCTTGGGGGAAGAAATCCATAGCCCTTGGCAAATGCTGGCACAGGAAGGGGGTCTGTGGAGAAAGAGAGAGGGTGGTCCCTGCAGAGTGGTCATGAGCTGTGCAAATCCAGTGCCACCAGCTCGCCTTGCAAAATGAAAACGTTCCAGCTCCCTGCCAAAAAATGTCATGTGGCAGCAGACAGACATCCCCCTATTTTTAGCTGCAAAGGCAGCTATGAGTTCAGTTCTTTCTTTCTTCGCTGAAGCAAGGCTCTTAGATTGCTCTGCCCTGAGCACAAAATGGTGCGTGTTGGTGAAGACTAAAGTCGGATATTCAGGGGCTAAATCTCTGCCTTAGTGCATGGTAAACCTATTTTAAGGTGTTGAGGTTTTTTGTTCATGAATCACAATTCTACCCATTTCCATTCTGGTCAGGCAATAGCTCCTCTTCTCCATTGCATTTCCTCATCTGAGCAAGAAAAAGGAGGGAAAAGGAAATGATAGAAGACAAAGATCACTGCATGTAATAATCTATGACAATCTTCTTCCATAAGACTGTTTCCATCATGCTGCATCATGCCTCTTTCTAGACTTTTTAGAATGTTCTTTGCATAGCAAAAAAAACTAACAAAGCTATGAAAAGGAAAACAGACCTCCAAAATTTCCAGTTAGAAGCTGACGAATGCAGGTCTTTAGTTTCATGATACTTTATAATTTAGGCTTGCTGAACTTGTCATGCCTGGGAGTCTCTTCCCTCGGTGATGTTACACTGAGGTGTGATGTCTCCTTGTTCTGCTTTTCAAACTTTCTGCAGTCAGTGGATGCAATTCCCATAATTTCCACATTTACTGGCATTCCCAAACCACATTCAATGCTTTCCCCCTTTTGTTGTTGAAAGCTACGTTAGAAATCAAGAAGCATGAAACTGAGACTATAACATAAGCCAGGACAAAAACCTGACCACAATGCTTCAAATGTCTTCCTTGAGTTTCTCTTGTCCATGGACCTTGTTTCCTCTAAGGTAAAAGCCAGTGGAAAAACATCCATCAGCACAAATAGCGTCAAGTACTGGGACAACACAACACAAAAAAAGTAAAGAAATTCTTGTATTCAGTCCATTAAACCTGGTAATCAGTGCCACTACTAGCTCAGTCCTGCTGCCTTCCTCCTTGCTGCTTAATAAATCTGAAACTAGTGAGCGGAGGAGTAGAAAGGTAAGCTGGTTGGTATGTCCCATTTGCTGTCACCCTTCTAGAAATAAATGTAAATATTTTGTTTTGATTAAGCATTTGCAATGAAATAATTTAATTTCTTTTGACAAAAATATCTCAGGGAATTATTGCAACTCAAAGCAGCTGAGGATGTTCTTCCCAAAACGGTCAGTAGGAGCCCATATGTATAGGCTCACTTGCTTAAGGGGA
Source organism: Charadrius vociferus (assembly GCF_000708025.1). Taxonomy (NCBI): domain Eukaryota; kingdom Metazoa; phylum Chordata; class Aves; order Charadriiformes; family Charadriidae; genus Charadrius; species Charadrius vociferus. The sequence continues at coordinate 4,137,348 of NW_009647401.1, read as the reverse complement.
TAAAGAAAGCATATTTGGTGGGCTTTGCTTTAGAGAACAAATATATTCATGGCCATTTTACTTCCAAAATGAGTGAGGCTATGCCTGCCGCATTGCAACTGGAATATAATATTGTCTAGAAACAAAGACTTGCTATGTTTTCTTAAGTGTATATTAAAATAACAGAAACTGTAAGCAGTGAAATATGGTGATTTAAATTTCCCGATTGAAAGTTCTTGCATGCATGTCTTTGGTAGATGTTTTGGCTAACAAAAGAAATGGAATCAAATGAACCTTCACATAAACCCTTAAGAATATTACCATTGCAAAAGTTGTCAGGAAAAGATCTTTGTTTAAAACACTGCAGTCTTCTGTGACATAGGTATTTTTAGAGGGATTTTTAGTTTGCATTCGACACGGCTTTATGTTTACAATTTGTTACGCGTTTTTAATTCTGGAGTTTGTGGTACTTAAGGTAAGGGTATGGTTTTTGTTTAATTTTTAAACTACACTGCTTATTTATTGATTTCTGATAGAACCTGGAAACAAAACAAAAATTAGGGAAGTTTTAAAGACTTGTTTAAAATGTTTGTCAGATTTTTAGGATAGAAAATTAAGAACATATGGCACAAATGTATAAGATAACACATAAATTACCTATGACATAGAAACATAAATCCTTCTGTATAATTCTAAATAGATTGATTTTTTTTTTTCCAACTGGATTTTCCTTGAGGTTTGCATCCAAAGAGTCCATCAGCTTCAGTGGGAGTTTAGAGTGGTACCTTATGGCACAATCACTCCTTCCTGCTAGTAATTTCTGCAGGACATTCCCTCATCCGAGAAGCAGGGCCAGCTCAGCCCCTTGTGCCCTCAGCTCCTGGGTCTCTCACCCTCCATGCCTGGAAGCGAACTCAGAGTCCCTGCAAGAGATGGGGCCTTTCTGACACACTTCTTCTAAAAGCTTTTCAGGGGTAGTCTATTGGGGTCCAAAGACTTTAAAAGCAAGAGCCAAGAAATGCAAAATTATTTAATAGATTAAAAGCTAGGCCTTCAGTCAACACATGCATGCAGACCTTTCTTGCAGTGTAAATTTTCTTGCAGTCACCAGTTCCGCTTCAATAGCAGCACATTTAGCCATTTGCTATTTATTCATTTTCTAACCTTTTGCACTGACATGTACCGATAACTTGTCCAATAGCCGTAACTCCCATGGAACAAAGAACCAGTACAGATCTGTGGAAACTACTGAAATCAGTAGAGCTACTTCAGACGTGGACAGGTTTATATGGAAAAGAAATCTTGCCCATACTTCATACAAGGGATCTTTGTTGCTGAAATCTGTGCCATAATTGCGGGTTTGTTTGTTTTTTCAGCTTCCTTACTGGCAAGTGCACCATCCTGACCTCTCTCTTTCTTTTGGAGGCTTTTTGCATAATAGAGAGATAGAGAGGTATTTGGCAGAGGTCTGCTTTCTTTCTTTCTTTTTTTTTTTTTTTTTTTGGAAAACAATTATTTTTTCCCGGGGGTACTTTTGGTG
>NW_009647401.1:4130437-4135708 GCF_000708025.1 Charadrius vociferus | reverse complement strand
AGATGCTGAAGCAAATGTAATTCCGAAAAGCAACATCTTTTTTTTTTTAAGGATATTCACAAGTTTGATCAAAGACAGGTTTTTATCTGAGAGGATAATTCTTTCAATGCTGAGCTGAAATGTCAAATGCATTATTTACTGGGAAGTACCCTATTCTGTACAGAAAAGGGAATTTGCTTTCTAAAGCCGTAGCATAATAAACCCTGTTCTTTAAAGCAAAACAAAACCGATATCATAGATCTGATGAAGGAAATAATGCAGCTTGTACATTGCCAGAGCAGTATTTTTGTCTCAGCACAGAGCTAGTGGTATTCACAGACCTGCTTCTTCTCCTGTTTGCTTCAGTAGTAACAAACGGGAGATTTCAAATAATATCTCAAAGGTCAACCGCAATTTGAAGGCCAAACCACAGGCAAAAATGAATTTGAACTATACCATTGTCTTGGTGATGTGGTGGTTGGGCTACAGTTGGTGACACTGTTCAGCTGCACTGTGCATGGAAAAAACCTTTCAAAGAAACTACTCGTGTTTCTCTGCCACGCACACAGCCTGTAAACTCACAAAGTAGAGTCTGATGAAAAGGTGAAGGGTGCGATACAGACTGCTTCCTACAGTGAGCAAATCAGGACCGAAAAGCTTTAATCTCTCCAAAATCTGAGAGAACGATTCAACCAGCTCCAACAGCCCTCCAGGACTGGTGGCACCTACAATCATTAGATGTAGCTAATTTTGGATCACAGAGTTCCTGGTGGCTGCATTTAAGCTCCAAGCCATGCACAAAAGCACTTTTCTATGGACCACACAGAAAGCTTAGCTCCTGCGTAAGCAACATCACTGTTCGAATCTGTGCAGGATGGGGACCCAACTCTGCCTTATCCTGGCAATTGGGTAGGTGGCCTTGGGCACAGCTCACGCACTTGAACAGCAGGAAGCACAGTACAAAGCAAAGCAGCCATCGTTGCCTTTGTTCAAAAGCACGAAAGAAAAATATTGATGGTGCTAATCCATGTCTGGGATTTTAAAATATTGTAGGTATTGTCATTTCAAAGCACCCTTAGGCTCCAATCAGTGCTCAGCATCAGTAGGGGACACCAGGCCAAGATAAAAGCTGGCAAAAAAGGGATCCCAAAATCAGGACACTCAGAGAGCAGAGCCAGCTCTGTACCTTCACTCTTGCCTCCAGAAGAGCCTCACAGAGAAAAGGATCCAGGACAGAACCACAGGCAAGCTCAAGGGTCTTTCCGTCTTCCCCACCATATATATGGGGATATATATATCTCCCCATATATATGGGGAATATATAGTCACATCCCTCTCTTCCCTTGGAAAGATGGAAGTGTCCCTCAGCAGGCATGTCCCATAGGGAAAATGGCAGCAAATATGAAGCTGCGACATACAAATTGCTATTGGTTATTTTCCATTTATTTGAGATATCTTTTCAAAGAAACTCTCGTATCCTCTGGTGTGACATTCTAAAATGAAATTCTGCTGGAGAAATTCTAAATTCAGGGGAGAGGCTGCGGGTGAGAGTTCACCAATCCAGTCCAAAGCAGCTAGAAATGAAATTATTTTACAAGCAACTTATACTTAAAGAATCTCTTCATTGCTTTAAGGAGACTGCAGGGGAGTCTGAACAAGCTGACCCAAATGCAACTCCCAAACATGCTGAATTTCACTTAATGTTGTTAATAACACCTAGAGTAGAAAAAAAGTCTTCTGACCCACTAGATACAGTAGCTGGTTTTCACTCTGTCATCTTCCTCTGCAATACATGCTTTTCTAGCTTGTTCTTATCATATATACATTTCTATCTTTACTTGCCTATTTCACAGAGTACACCAAGTAACGCATATATTTCTCTAAAATGTGACAGAGATGAGAATGCAAAGGCATTGATTCAGATCAATATCTACCTTTTGACTAATATACAGGAGCAGGAACCTGAGCAGCAGGTTCTCCTGGTGCTCCCTGTCATCTCACATCATCGTAACAAAATGGCTAAATCTGGAAATGGCATACAAGCAAACATTCACAGTAAGAGGAAAAAACTGGTGAAGTAGTGAAACACAGCTATGATGAGGTCTGGATCACAACATTCAAACTGGTGTTCATGGATTTTGGGAAAGAAGGAAATCTTTGGTTTCGACATTGTGGAAAAGTGGCAATCTTAAATCAACCCTGCTAGTTTTGTTTGAGAGTTGGCATGGATTTACTCAGATAACTTCATCCAAGTTCTGTTGGTTGGACAAGGAGATCTTAAAGTTAAAAACCAGATAATCTAGTAAAACAAAATAAAAGGCCTAATTAGTGATGGTAGCTCTGGCTTCATAAGAAAATAATGTGATGGATTTGGAACACAGATCACAGCACTAGCTCCACAGAAGTGTTATTCCAGCCACAGAAGGTCTTAAATACACCTTTTAAAATGTATAATATAATGCCAGATGGTTAAGCCACATCTGAGTTTTTCAGGGCGTTCAGTGTGTGATCAAAGTTAGGTAATCACTGAAAGAGAGTAAAGCTGCTAAGGACCTGGCATTACAGTTAATGTGAGCACTGATAAATTGATTCTTGATCTTGTTCAGAAAAACTCTTGGTGGGTGGCATTTCTGTGAAATAGGTGTTAACTGGAATAGCCCAGTTTCAGGTCATGCTTTTCAGCTGAAAATGTAGTTCTTTCTAGTACTTTAATAAAATAAAATTAATATAAAGCAATAGTTTGTCTAACTAATAGCCAAACTTCTGAATTCTCTTATTATAGCCAAACGACGTCCAGCTTTGAATCAAAATCTGGGAAATTTCACTCGTATACAACCAATCCCTGGCTGCACAGTTTGGCTACATCTGCCCTCTCTTTTGAAATCCCCACCTTATGTGGGTGGTGTCTAAACTGCTCAAGTTCTCTGATCTAGTACCTATCAAAATTGCTGTCCTCAATCAACCTGTTATTTACAGGGTGAGATTCAACTTCAGATATATGCACGTAGGTGTTGGAACTGGCATTGTAGCTAATGGAGATCTACTCAATGCCATCAACAGTGTCTGAATGGCAATTCACCTCAATCCAAACTAGAGACTTAGGCATGGTTGATTTCTTTTAGGTGTCCCATGCTATTTGAGATGCTCCAGGGTATGTGAAACACACCCATAGGGGCGGTAAAGGTGACACATGCCCCACAGGAGACCTGTGATTTCCAAGACTGGCAACTAGGAGGTCAGGCAGGACACCCTGGACCATCTTAAATGGTATGGTTAAATGACACCTGTGCATGGACAAATGAATTCAGTGACTGGTCAACCAAATCTCTCTTTAGACTCCATAGACTGTACTGATAAGCTCTCCGTTGATGATATTGGGATTCAGACACCTAGCCCACATGCAGACAGGCAGATAAATGTAGAAGCCTTAATTCTGTAGAAACCTTGGTCCTACACAAGCTGTTAATCCACAAGCTGTAAAGACACATTCAACTCTGGCTGCCTAGGAGTTCATGGTCCTTTACATGGGCTACATGGGTCTTCTACAGATAGGCTCCTGGGTTGTATTATACCTCATATTGGTTCCCTAACAAACAAATTCTACAAATATAGTTGATAAACCCAGAGGTGGCAGAGCCAGGTGACAAACAGCTGTCCATTCAAAGGTAAACATCTGCTCAGGCCTGCACTAGTGGACAATGTGGGCAAAGAACCCAGATTCTTCCCCTTCCCATGTGCCTTGAAGATAGCCTCAGCCCGTGTCTGAACACCAAAGTGCACCTGTATGGTATGAAGAGTCTCCACGTGGACTCAAGCCCAAGCTCGCTTGTGTTTCCCAAGATTATTTATTCCTCTATCCCAGAAAGTCACTGGTTACATGCAACACTGTGGAGTGGAGAGAAAATTAATGAAAAACATACAGGACTGCCATGGTATGAGGGTGACCATGGAGCACGTCCTTGTTCACCATGTCAGTGGTATAAAGGAGGAAGACAGAGGAGTTGTCTGGGGAAAAAAAATCATCATTTAGAGCAGGGACATCATGAAGACTTTGCCAAGTGCGTTTATGTTGTCCAAGTTAAAATTGCAAAACCAGTAACCCTGGTAAAACTCATGTCAACAACAGGAAATAGCATCTACATTTTGCAAGTAACAGTGAAAGGCAGCAGGTATATTAAGTAATAGGCATATAGGTATGGATATACTTTTCACAACAATAGTTTAAAAAAAGGCACAAAAGAATGACCTGTTTTGTCTTCGGGCCTTTATCCTTCCTTGATTGTGGGTCAGGAAGGAACTAATGAGAAACCATTATTGGACAAGGAAATAGCTTGACAGTATGTTATTTATTTAGTGCCCCTGCCCCCCTGCTGTTTAGCTTGTAAACAATTGCAAGCACAGGCTGATCAGCAGAGCAGGCACTGAATGTCAACTCCACAGCCCAAGGGCTGGGTATAAATATGTTTAAAAGTGATGTTCGACTAGATCCTCAGCAGGTGTCCTTCACAGTAGCTCCATTAAGGGCCTCACTAATGCCTAATTAAGCCTCTCTATATGCTTAATCCTGATGTGGGCTTGATTGATTGAAGATTTTTGTGGGCTTATCCCATGAAGTCACGACTTGTTGCCATTCTTTCATATAGCCCTAACATTTTGGTGGTTCATTAGTAGTAAACATAGTTGTTACAAATTTATAGAAGTTATAGCTTAGGGCATGAAAAGCAATTTGGGAGGATTATCTGTTTATTTTTCACCCTATTTTTAATGAGATGTTTATACGAGCCCTTAATATTAATTTTCCCCATGACTTCCAGTTTTCAGTCATGCAAATGTGTCAAATATGTAGCTAGGACTTTTTTATTTATTTCTTTCCTTAACAGAATACTTTTTTTCTTTAAAGAAATAGTAATGCACAGTGTTCTTAGACTCTGTTTCTTCCCCTAAAAGGCATTTCAACTTTTCACCAGAAAAAAAATAAATATTGAAAAATCACACTTTTAAAATTTGAAGATGTCTTTACGTTTTTACTCAGAAGGAGGGAAAAAAAAAAGGATTTCCTCCCTCTTTAACCAATAAAGGTAAGTGTCAGGGTTTAGGCCAAATCGGCTACTGGGGACCTAGGGGACCCCAGATGGGACCGAAAGATGCTCTCCTCTACCCCTCTTCAAAGAGAGGGGCAGAGGAGGAAAAAGAGACTTACGAGTTTAGAAGGAACTAAACTACTTTAATGAAATATTAATAATAAAACTAAAAAAAAAGAAATAATGAAATATATACAAACCCGTATCAAGC
>NW_009647401.1:4100798-4130158 GCF_000708025.1 Charadrius vociferus | reverse complement strand
AGGTCTTATCACCCTGAGAGAGTGAACATTGCCTGCACAATATGTTGTTAATTTCAGTTGTTAGAGAGGCCCAGCTAAGAAGCGAAGTTACTGACCAAAATTGGTTCTGTTTTACCTCAAACCAGGACAGTAAGTTGCCTTATTATTAAAGGCTTGAGGTGGCTATGCCTCCCACCCCCAGTCAGATTTCTTAGGTATCTAGATGAGTTGCTCTGGACATGCCTCTGTTTCTCCCAAGCTCTACAGTATCCAGGGTTATGGTCCTGCTGTCTATCTTCCTCAAGCTCTTAGACTTTTCATTGACTAGGTAATCAACTGGCCCTTGAAAAAGGGACCAGCAAAGCACTAGCTTCAAGATCAGTGGTTGGGACAAACACTTGGAACAGGGGAGACCTATAATGTCCTGACCTGAGTGAGGCTCAGCTCTCCTGTGTATCACCACCATTAGGTTCCTTAACGATTGCATTAAAAACACAACAGCTTCAGTGGGAGGAATTAAAAGAGATCCCCATCAGAATGCTGTTGGGGTGTGGCATTTGGAGAATTTGTCAAGGTGGAGGGAAATTCTGCTTTACATGCACACCTACGGTGACAGAAGGCCAGGATGGAGGGGACTTTCCTCCCCTTTGTTGTCATTACCTCCCAGTGGCCGGCAGAAGATCATACCCTCAGCCAGGACCAGAAACAGACATATGCTCCACACACAGCAGAGAGAACACGCCCTTGAGTGGCAGTGTCTTCGGAAAGACCACATTTCATCACTCTCTCTCCAGGTGGAGGCCCATCCCCAGTCACCGTGAGGTGAGGCTGCTCTCACCAAACAGCAACACTCCAGTTTCCCAGATCCAGCAGGTGTCTGGTTGTCTTCAAAATGCGTAGGGCTACTGCCAAACCCTTCTCCTGCTTTTCCACACCCTTCTGCAAGCAGGAGAGCAAACTGGGTGCCATGCTGCAGGGCTTCAACCACACTCCTCTCAGCTCTCTGCCTTAGTCCATGAAGCTATGTGCTACTTTCTCTGCCCCTCTGGAGAAACCATTCTACAGCCTAGCGGTACAAGGATGCAGGTCAGCCTGCACCTATATAATGTGCAGATACCCCTCAACATTTTTCCTCCTCAGGGCATTGCACTGTGTTTAATGAAGACTGCAAACTTGCCAGCTCCCCAAGCCTCACTAATTAGGCACTTGTGATATGACAAGCTTCTTAACAATATTATTTACTTTCCCTGAGACATAGCAAGGGAAGGTTATGTTTCCCTCCCTGCAGAAACCAGTAGCATGATGGATGAAACTTCAGGAAATATTATACTGGCTGGTTGTTTAAGTTTTAATATAAAACATACTTGTGTCTGGGCTGGACCTGAGTTTTTCAGCAACCTGAATTCCTGCAAGGATATTTTAATTTCCTTCCTTTGATGCAATTAGGCTTTAAAATCTTTCATCTCTTCTGTTTTGCTAGGAAAGAAAAATCATTTTAATTCACACAGCTCCTTTTGATACTGCACTAAGATGTAAGAGGGTAGCCCTCGATTCCACTGGTGGCGATTTACCTCCAACAAAAGGAAAAAAAAATCCCAAACCAATTCAACTAGCTTGTCAGCCACCTAGACAAGCGTGCACACAATAACCAAAGGGGAAGGAGGAGAGGGCAGGTACCGAGGGGAGGACACAGGCACCCTCAGGGCTGCCACCCTCTGCAGTGTATTCCTGTGAGGACAGCAGAAATCCTCCACCTCTGCCACCACTCCCTCTTCTGCCCCCAGCCCCATGGTGCTGGCCTAGGGTGCTGGGACCCACCTTGGTGGCAAGTCCTTCAGCGGCTTAAACTGAGAACAAAGTGATGCTTTATTCAAACTGAGAGAAATAGTGCTCTTCCCTGCAGCCTCCACTTTCCTTAAGACCTGTTCAACAAAATGAAACCCAACAGGGTTTGGAGGTTTCCTGGGATGGACCCAATCAGTCTTCAACATCCAGGCCCTGAAATGGCAATAACACACGTATGTCATCAGAACCACAACTCCCCAGTAAAGTCTCTGGAAGTAATGTAGAGCTGCTTCTTGCTTACCAAACTGAGTGGCTCCACCAGTGCCAAGGAAAGGGGTGAAGAAATATATCCCAAGCAAATTTAGATAGATAGATAGATAGATAGGAGTTGCAGGGAACCTAGCACCCTTCACTACATGCTAATGAACCACCAGCCAAACCAATTTAGCTGTGCAACAATACTTGGTTTCTCTCCTTTGCATCACCTCCTGCCAAGGAAGGATTATAGCAACAGCAATTTGTTTCAGATTTACTCTGTCAGATCAGCTGCTGATAGCTTCAGACCACCCTAATCTGGGAGAGAAAATGAAACTATCTGTTGACAGAAGAGCCGTTTGTGATTTTCCTGAGGCACTTCATTGTTAATGTAAAGCCATTAAGGAAGCCAGGGGTGATATGAGTTCAAACTCCTTTTGAAAAAGATAACCAAAGAACTTCAGATTTAAGATCCCATCTCAGTTCTCCTCATGAGATATTGCAATCTTCTTGACTCAGATGAAATGCAAGTCTAAACACCAATTGTGACCGCAGTGCCTGCTACTACAAAATATTTGGTTTCTTCTCATAGAACACTAAAGAGTGGCTTAGCTTTGGGAGCTGTAAACAAATGAGCTACATTTTGAAACAAACCTCAGAGTTTACATCATCTGAACTATAAACTGTAAATTAGGTGCAATGGAAGTTACATGAGTTCTTTGTATACTGCTTAGAGGTAAGGCTTTCAAAGATGTCTAAGGAATTGAAATATTCAGTTCCTATTGATTTTAATAGAAAGCTACGCTCAGCTCCCTCAGGTAGCTTCAAAAACTTCATCTTAACAGACTGTGTTATAAACCCTAAACCTATTAGATCTGTGGAGGGATTCTCACTGAGTTGAGGAGATTGGATGAGGGTCTCGTGACCTTTCCAGGCTGGGGATCTCCTTGGGCATCAGGACCACAGTGTAGCAGCAGGGCCGCAAATGTCTCCCTAATTGCAACCCCCTAATCTGTCATTGCAACTTTTTCCTCTAGCAACAGAATGAAAAAAGGCCAGTATATTCCATAAACAAACTTACAAACATTGCATATGACTCTTACACCCATCCAAAGGGTCTGTAACTTAGCAAACTTTCTCGGTTGAGGAAGCTGGCAGCTGCTGTAGCCTCTTCGCGTGCCTGGAGAGAGCAAACCAGGAGATCCTGTCAGATAACGGGAGAGAGACTCTGAGGAGAGTATTAAATTATTTTATATGTAGGTTGGGAAGACTGTCAAATGGTTTATGTCAACAGCAAAACTCCCATTGTCTGCAGTGGTGCCGGATTTCCCCTGGCCAGAGCACCTGAGGACTGGGGGAACTGCAAACCCCGGGCACCACAGGCACCCTCACAGCTCAGGCACATCTCTGCATCTTCTTACTGTAAACTCTGACCAACACGAGGAGGGCACGTCCTTAGGTCCAAGCAGCGCTGACACCCTGTAGATGTGTCACCTCAGGACCTTCAGCCCAGGACCAAGCCCTGGCTGAACACTGTGTGTCCATTACCTACGGCATCGTTTGAGGGAACAAGTTAATGCTCCATCTTTGCAGGAGAGAGGTCTTTTTCCACAGGACTTGTTGCAAGCATAAGTTAAACTGAAGTTTCTTTCATACACGGGATTTAAGTTTGCTTTTTCATCGTAGGGACAATGCTGTTTGAGAGTCCAGATGACATAATGCTGTATATTGCAAAAATGAGAAAATAACCACAGGTAATTTTAAACCAAACACAAAATTATATTAGTTGCACTTGACTTTAAAGCCAAATTTTGGATTAGGGCTCCATTTATTGGCAATTCTGGGAAAAGGTTTCAGTATAATCCCCAGTTAATGAAACCTTTGCTAGTGAATTTCCTTTGTCAACACTGCATTTAATGTGAGAAGTGCTTATACCTGCTAGATCATCAAAACCTGCAAAGCTAATAGACTCAACTGGAATGTAAAAAACAGGGAGGATTTTCATAAAACTTTAATAAAAGAGTTTTGGCCTAGAATGGTGTAGGGTGATTCCTTTAAAAACAACTCTACTATTACTATTCTCCAGTTTCCAAATACTTTTTTGCCATGAAAACTGACAGACAGCTATGCTAAAAAAATACATATTGTAAAGTATTTCTTGGAAATGTTGCACAAGTAAAAGAAAAAAAATCAATTGTAAAATCCCTAGAAACCTAGCCAAGCTGAGTCTGAGCTTTAGAGCCTTTTGGTCTTGCACGGTGCTTACGGAGTCAGATAGATGCCAAGACCCAAATAAACCGGTCAGAGAGAAAGGCAGTCTTGACCAAGCAGCAAGAGGAGAGGCTGGTTTAGCCCGGTGAAATACTAGGGCTCCCCTGCTACAGTGCCAGGTTTCCCTTGGTGTCGGGGCATACGGTGGCTGACAGGAGCGTGACAGAGAGGAGATCTAAGCCAATCTCCGTCCAGCACATCCATCCCACCCCACTGCAGGGGCAGGATGGGTCTAGCCGGGTAGGGATACCTGCACCGGGGGCATTTTAGGAAAGCCACCTTTAATGAAAAAGCTGTAGGGTGGCATTTTCCTGCCTATTTTTCAAACTTTTGTGCCAAAGGTGATTTTGTTGGTTCTGTTTGTTTGTATATCACTCAGAAATGCTCAGGGGCTCTCTCTTGCTGATAGCATTACCTATGGTATAGGAAAAGTGTTTCCTCTTTCAGGAATCCAAAGTAAATATGCTTTTGAACACCGCTACAGGACCCTTTTTCCCCACAGCTTGAAAAACTACAACTTGGTAGTCAGGCCAGCACTACTTTGTTTCCCTTCGTCCGATGAAATGCCTCTTACACCATAACTGGTTATCCACCTGAACTTTAGGTGCTCCCTTCCTCCTTCTCCTGTGTGAAGCCATCTGCCACAAGGGTCTGGGACCCAGCGGTGAGGGAGACTTTTAAAGAATCCTTCCCGCTGCATGTAGCATGTGCTGAGACAGGACTTTGGAAATTCAATTAATGCTTCCATGAACACAAGTAATGTGTGAACGTGCCTGTGGCTGTGTACTTCCCTATGAAACCTTAGAACTAGGATTAAAGTGACTTTCGGGTCAAGCTGGATGATTGCACTAAAAAAGAAACGCTTTATTTTCCCTTTAAAATTTTAAACTCTTCATTTCAACCATGTTGACTTTGTGTTCACAAAAACAGGAATGCTTATGGAAACAGTATTAAAAATATTTTTAAATACTCGGGAAAAGCAAATTTTGCGCTCCTACAAAAAATATTTGCAGTGGAAATCTCATTCCCCTCATCCAGTCAGGAAACAGAAATACACCATATACACTGTACAGCCATTACAGCTGTTTGAAGTGTGCCAAGAACTACTCATAAATTAACTACAGACATAGAATTTTGTAAATAAGTTTGACTAATAGCTAATCAAAATCTTCTCAATGGCAACTCAACTGAAAAAAAAAGTGGAAACATTTGTTGGAAAATGGGGTATCACAGACTGCATCTCTAGCTTGACTGCCCAGTTATCTGAACAACTGTGTTGCTTTCTGCCAAACGTATCCCGGCTGACTGGTAAGAAAAACTTTTGCTTTATTTTTCTTCCCTTTTGCTTGCCTTATTGCTAGCTGAGTTTCTCACAACAGTGCTGCCTGAGTGGGATCTATGGGACTGCACAGCGAAAATACTAGAAGAACAGGGGAACTGCCCTTCACCAAAGACCTGTACCTGGGTACAATCCTACGCCAGCACACAGACCTCGACCCGATTTCTTGCAAAAGCCCCTTCTCACATTTATTCTTTAAGCCTCCATTTTGAAAAACACCTATGACGCATGCTTAAGTTTCTCTCTGTTTGAAATAAGCCTTAATGTGGTGCAGACCTGTGTTTGAAGTCAAGCACGCTATTAAGCTTTCCTTTTTTATAGAAATGTTTTCCTGAATTTGAGCTTAAGCTCCCAGTTACCAGACAGAAAACCAGCTTCATAATCTTTTCTGTTTCTGGTTTATTACGGTCATAATCACCATAGTGCAGCATTTTCTAATGCTGTACAACTGATCATAGCCTAAAAAAATCATATCATTAGGTTGATATCAAACATTAGGTGAAAGAAAGCCAAAGGCAGGACATCTGCAGTTGGGATTCCACTTGAGCATCACCCTTGCCTTCATTCTTCTAGAAGAATGGGTAGAAGAAACACAAGCAGAACAACAGATTTCAGTGATAGATGAATGATGTGCACATCAAACTTCGTACATACTCCTTGAAATACAGACTTACCCAAACACCCACTGAAGCCAGTTTGATGTCAATGAATTAAGGGCATGAATTCCTCTTCAGAAGCATCACTCTCCAGATTGGTGAGGAGAAATTAACATTATACTTGCTGGCAGCCAGTGCTACCTAAGTAAACAAGGTTAAAGGAAAATTACTATCTATCTGAAATACGAAAGCTTCCTAAGTGCAAAAGTTTTCTTCCTTTCCTGTGGGGGAAAAAAAAAAAAAGTTTTCAGTGATACAGTAGGGTTATTTTAAAGATTTTCTACAGGCTGAAAGTTCAGCAATAGCATAAACCTCCATTTTGAGTTGTGTTCTGGTGAATAAAGGTAAATCAGTTACTGGACTAAAAACGAGAAGTTGTCACAGAATCAGATTACATTTCACAAACAGGTAGAATTGGTCTATCAGAAAAACTATTTTTCAAAAGTAAGGAATGTTATAAGCAAAACTGGGAGAAGAAGAGTAGATGGTAAAACCTGGAAGTGCTTCTTAAAAATAATTTATTACTTTATGAGAAAAAGTCCCAAGAACACTATTGCACAACTGAGGATGACAACTTTGGCTACAAATGCGTTTTGACTTAGTGGCAAAGAGGAGGAAAAAAAAAACAGAAATAGAGTCATAAATAACAAATTCAAGACAAAGCTACATGCCGAAGTGTGGAAAATTGATAGAGAAAGCCAAAGATGTTCATTTGATCATTTGATGTTCATGGTGATAAAAGCAATCATAATAAAGGAAAAGCAAATATAATGTAGAATAAGATGACAAGGGCTAGAATATGTAATAAAAGTGCTGAAAAAGCAAAATAAATCATTCTCATCTGTATTTTAAAGACCCAGAAAGATGTGATACTTTCCAGTGCATTTGTAACTCGGAACATGTCTTATGGAGGAACACTTTACCCCCAGATGGATAGCACCCCTTTTCTTAAAGGAGACATTTTAAGTGGCCACACGCGAATGGAAACAAGGGGTGTGGGTCACAGACAGCAATGTGGGAGTCACAGTCCTGGAAGGAACCGCTGCTGATGGCTGACCCTGTGTGGGCCTCATTAGAGCCACAGCACGAGCCCTCAGCCTGATTTTCTAGCAACAGGGAGAAATATGGGGGTGCAGTCTAACAGGGTGAATAAAAAAGGCAAAGGACAGTGAGAAGCCACCAAAGCAGGAGGCACAAAGGGGATGGGGAGTAGGAGGAGGGACTCACAAGCTCTCTCCAAAGGCAACTATGCCCCACCAGGACAGTGAGCCGAGGTGGGGACCTGCATTTCCTACTTCTTGCTGTGGACAGGGACCTCATGGGGGAATGGAGGACACTGGGGCCAGGGAGTCCCCTGCTAGGTGCTACACCAGTTTGCAACAAAGACAGGTTGCCTTTCCTATAAAGGTCACAATGCAGATACTGTCCTGATGTTTCTTTTACATACTTACCAGCCAGCCATTCTCCTGCGTTTCTAGAGCGCACAAACCCATCTGTACCTCAAGCAGGACACCTGGGCACCCCAGCCCTGGGGGGCTCACGGGTTTCCTCTGCTCCCCCTGAAGGAGTCTGCTCCAGTGCGGTGCCTTTTTGGCTGAGGGGACAGACCCCTTTGATTTCCTTTCTGAACACTGGGATTTATTGTGATTTGCAATGACTCAGCCCTCAGCACTTGAAATGTTTACGACATTTTAAAATATTAAGAAATATAATAGTCACAAGTATAACATAAATAAATTTAAATATAATAAACTCCTCTTGCTTCCAGCCAATGCAAACTATGAAATGAGAAACTTGGGGATTGACTGCCTGAGGAAAAAGAGACTAAATACACTTAGACACACACGGAAGCCAAGGGATTTCTCCATCTTGGGAAATGTCTTGAGGCTTAACCCCATACGCCAAGAAGAGTTTTTTGCTGTTGGTTTAAAGCAATCTTCTATAGGCCCCTTTTTCAGAAGCTCATCACAGATGACCCGACTGAAGGAAAACACACCCCAAGACACCCCAGCAAACCACTGCTCGAGGTTTGGCCAAGGAGGGGCCTTTCCTAAGCCCTGCGTTTTTAAGCACTGAGGGATGACCAGCACTTCCCCTGCTCTTCTGGTATTCCTCACGTTGGTGTCCATCTCCCCATTCTATGCTCAGCCTGTAAACTCTCCACAGCAGCTGCGGCACCTTGGTTTATGTTGGCATTGCACCTAGCGCCGCAGGACCATGACCATGACTGCGTTCTCCAGGTGCTGTCGTAAGACTGGAAAGTAAAGTCTGCAGGTGTAGTGCTGCTACCACCATGGGCAGGTGAGAAATATAAAGAGCAAAATGAGTATAACTTGGGCACTGGCTCTTTCAGAGGCAAACATAAATTACAAACATTTGAAAGATCTGCCATGTCTCTGATAGGAAGAAATCATACAGAAAGATCCACAACATTGTACCAGTGGAAAAGAAAGTGGAACACTAGGGATAAAATTGGGGAAAAAATAGTTCTCAAGAGGCTGAGATATTAGTGTACCAAAAAAAAAAAATCCTAGGGAAGTAGTATTGCCTTCAGCTTTTAGGGACAAAATCTTTTATAGACACGTAATAATGAACAATCTCATACTGTCGAAAACTGAATAGATGATGCAGAATTTTCTGGAGTTGATAAATGTAAAAAACTATCTCCTTTTTCTTTTTTCATATAACATGATATGAAGCTCACTCTCCTTTGAATGTACTAATTCTTAAGAAATATTGTCTAAATAGTACAGAAGTATTTTCAGCATAAATGTTGCCTGTTAATGGTTCCCATTGACTAACTATGTTCAAAAATAACAAGAAATTTCTTTGGCTCTGCTTCTATTTAAGGAAAACATTTTATACCTAGAAAAATAACAAATAAGGAATAATTATTCTTGGTTAGGTAAACACCCCACCAGATTTTTCACCCTTATATACGTGAAAGTTGCAAGAATCACAGAAATTTACATACATACTTTTAAGGCATAGTCTGGCTCAAGGGAAGAAGCAAAAGAATCCTGTCTTTTCACATTACATCATTCAGACTTAAATTTACTTTTAAATTCTAATTTTTTTTTTCTGTAATCATGATTGTTTCCATCACAGAGAATTTAAAAAGAAACATCTCAATAACTGCAGTCATATCAGCAGGACACAGGAAAACAGTATTAAACCATGTATTTTCTGGCTTGAATATTGACATTTGATTCTTCTGGATTAAATTTGCATAGTGCACACTTGATTGTGGTTAAATCATTATTAAGGTCTTCTCAAAAAATCTAGTTTTGATGTTTGACATGAACAATTTCACCATTAGGTGAAGGTTAAGCTTGCCTGTGAGCACAGGACTCGCACAGAGCCTGAATACTTTGCTGTCCTCTGAAATCCTCTGAAAGGGCCAGACCACTGAACTGCAACCTGTGTATTACAGAATTACATTGTATTTGAGTATTTTTAAATTTGCTGGCTTTAAAAAAAAAAAAAAGAACAAAGCTTTATTACTTTGAAAAAATCAAGCTTTTATTAGTAAAATATCTCTTGCAGTGCTCAAGCCCTTGAGTTCAAGTTCAACAACCTGAACTAACGCTCAAAGCTAAGAATGTTCTCGCAAACGTTCAAAGAAGTGGTTTGTGTCTCTGGTTGAAAAGAACCTATTTAGTAGAGTGAAACGTAAGCCAAATTCATTTTCTTCTCCGGCGAGAAGAAAAAATTAATTCTTGCATCCCTTTCTCCCAGCACAAAAGAGTGTGTAAATAAGTTCTCATCACTTTATTTTGCAGATGTAAAAATAATTCTTCATAGGTGAGTTTCCCAGTTTTATTCACGATTGTATAGCAGCCTCACTCCATTTCATGCAGCTGTTGGAATACTGAATCAAGTCATTGTCCACTATTTATAATTTCAGAAAGAGCATGAAGTATTGCCCAGTTCTTCTAAACCAGGCTACTTGGCAGAAGTGGCTTAAAATAAAATAAAAAAGAAATACAAACAAACCCTGGAAAATATCTTTCTGAAACCTTCAGAATTTCAAGGAGACTTCAGAACAAAATGATTTCTTTCCCTTATTGCAGAATTTTTTTTTAAATAAAAAACCCGGGAGCTTTTAATCTAGAAGCACATTCTCAGCAAAGATTATTTCACATTACAGCAATAAATATATTAAAATATTGATAAAAATGACAGAATACGTTAAGAATTGCTTCATAAAATTTCATCTTTGTGAATAACGGATCTTCAAAAGAAAACAACTTGCATATGAAGTATTTTTACCTTTCTAAAATAGAAGGGAAAAATGAAGGCAGGTTGCCCTACAGCTGCTACGCTTATTAAGGGCCAGCGTCTCTGCCACTTTGGTCCCATCAGGCAGTACCTGAATTCCTTAAGTAATCCCACTGAATCCAGTGGGAAAGCTCACAGAGTAAGGTACAACTATTGTGATTAACAGTGGCAGAATCTGACCCGAAGGTCATTTTAATAAGTATTCTGGTGACTTGCTGTTTCCTAAGGACCCCATTTCATAATACATTCCATAAAAATAAGCTTTAGAAAGATATGGTTTCTTCTGCTCCAACATTCCAGACGTTTGGAAATGCTGGTGAGAACAAAACACTGCCTGCTTGTCACGGTGATGGAAATGCCCAGCAGAACATCTGTACACCGAGGGCCAGGTAAATGATGACGTTAAACTGTCCCCTGTGGGTTTATGCTGGAGCTACCCTGGCTTTTCACTGCTGACAAACCAAGACCACAGATCTGATGTTGTCCTCCTGGTCTGTATGTCACATAATTCTCTACCTGACCGGCAGGTACCTGCTTTAGAGAAAAGGAAATTATAAAACCCAAAGGTGAGGAAGCTTTATTAGATAGTTCTGTTCACCGTCATCCCAGGGCAAGGTTATTCCCTACAGGATGTTCTTCAGTACTTTGCCTAGTCTGGTTTAAACCCTCTACGGCAGAAGGAATATAGGCCAAGACTGAGCAAGCTTGGCAAAACTGAGCGGGGAAACTTACATTATCCCAGCTGCAAGCCAAAGAGTATTAGTCCGTCACTTTTAAGAGCACAAAAACCACTGACATTTTAAGCACCAGCTTCACTTCAGCTAACATCAGTCCTCAGCAGGGCTGCAGCCGCGCCAGGGCCACGAATACCACACATATCTTCAGGACCAGAGCTGGGCTGGGGAGCGGCCACACAGACGGCAGAGCGGGATTTGCTTTTGTGTGTGCACTGGCTTGAAAGAACTGGGTAAAGCCTTTAGAAAAGCCCAAAAGAGGTGCTTAATCTTCAATATCAGGAAGTAAAGAGGACATTAAAATACACGCTTAGCTTCAAAACAAGCCACGAGGCTGCATTACCAAGGTGCTGGCCAGGCCGGCAGCCAGAGAACTGATGCAGCTGTATCTTCTATGAAGGTCCTCTAAAGCAAGAGCAACGCAGAGACTTATTTCCAGCTCAGTGTTACCTTACTGGGTGGAAAAGATGCTGATGATGCTGTTGGCTTTGCCAGGGCAAAAAATTCCGAAGTCCTTAACTTAGGAACTGTTGCAGGGAAAGAACTGCATGATCTCAGAGTAACTTCTGCCCTTGCAGCTTCCCATCTGCCGACGGACGGCTCCCGCAGCCAGCAGGCTCTGCTGGATCGGATACCCACAAGGGAGGACACCAACAGTCCCAAACACAACCATTCCCCTCCAGTAATTTCACTGATGTGTCTAAGCCTAAATGTTGAAGTTTTAACTTGCTCCTGGATATCAAGCTACTTTTTGCCCAATTTAATGAGTAAGTTTATACTCTGAGATAAAGATAACACACAAAAATGTCAAACTATTCCTGAAGTAACAATTTAAAGTTCTGGCATATCAACAAATAGTGTCTTCCAAAGTGTACAAATATCTTATGTAAACAGAACTTGTTGATAATATTTCAACAGTAGAAAATATAAATGTGGTCTATTTTCTCTCTGCATTATCTTCTAGCTGTTGTCTCTGTGCAATAAGAAAAGACCCCATGGTTTACATACCGACCTGTCTCGCATAGAAGAAATAGGAAAGGCACAAACCAACTGGTGCTGTCGCTGAAAAAATACCTCAGGTCTTGAGTGCAAACTGTAATATCCTACAGAGATTAATATAAGCATGCCAGGTTTATGGTTATTCGTTATTAAGCTTCTGGGGAAATAGAACAATATATCCTGATACTTTTAAATACGTATTAGATCCTCGGAGTCACTGCTGATTATTTTGCTCATATTTCTGTCACCATATTTCAAAATTACCTGAGAGAGAGCATTCTGAATTTGTGAAGTTACCAGAAGAATTGGCAAAAATAACTTTTTTACCCTTAAAAAAGGACACTTAAATGCTGACTGTAGCAGACTCCCATCAAGCGAGCAGCCAGAAAAAGGAAGGCAAGAGCAGGAGACAGCTAACAGTAACTTTGAACTGACCCTCAAACATCAGCTACCAAACGGCGCTCTCAGGATCACACGGATTGTATTTCCCATAATGGGAAATAAAATCCCGTCATGTTCTGCTCAAGTGAATGATTTGCTTTGGTCACAGCTCTAAGCAGCTAAATATTTCCAGCAAACATAGGTACTTACAAAATCCTGTTTTAAAGTATGCTCTTATATTGGCCTTGGGAGGGCAAGAGTAACCTAGCCCGCTCCATTTCAAGTGTAAACAGATCTCTCCTAGGTAGAGAGGAAAGGGTAAATTAATTACCCAGCTTTCCTTTTGTCTTACAAAGCTGTTTGCTGAGGTGGGGAGGAGAGGGGAGGGGGGCTGGAGAAACAAACCAGCCCTTGCATAAGAGCCTTTAGCAATACAACTGAGTAAGAAAAGATGCTAGCTGAGTGCAGAGAAACATCCCACACACAAACCCTGAGCAGAAGTACAGCACAATTTATGTTAACTGACATCAATTTTTGTGCATATCAGAGGAGCACGTCATGGCCTGGTTTAGATCAGGCACTATCCTGGTAGGTATGGAAAACTCTGCTGAGGATTTCACCGTTTCAGTAGGCAAAACAGAGCAAGAGTGAGCAAAAATGAGTGTATAAGATGCATTTTGCAATGAAAAAAAAGGAGGATTAGGTAGACCACGGATGGCTGGTTCAGAGGAGTATGAGATCTACACCAGCACACGTGATTTCCCAGCACACTCTCCTCTCACACTGTTTGGGTGCAATGGGTTCAGCTGGGGTACCCAAGGGTTAGTCCCTTCTACAGACCCTGGTCTAGTTATTGGTGAAATCCTTTGGGCATGTAACCACCTCTGAAAGCCTGAGCCTGTGCTGCCCACAAACACGGCTGTGGAAAAGAGCAAGGAACATCCTGGTAACAGCAGCAGCGAAAGGTAAAAATTTCATCATCTATTGCCTTTATTTTGCACTCACCCCACCTAGCCTATTTTTCCTGTTTCCTGAGGAATATGTGTCTGTGATTGCTGAAGAGCTGATGATTATCCTGTTTAGCACACAGCATCTCTCGTTGCAAGGATACAACCAGCATCCCTTGGCTCCAGTTCTCCAGGTATTTGTGCTGCTTTTATAGCCCTGAACCTCTCCTTTTCCTGAAGGCAGAACTCCAGTGAAGGACTGTGTGTTTTAGACACAACATTGAGGTTGCTGAAACAGTCAGTCCACCACAGATTTCCTCCTTAATGTATGCGGCTAATTAACTACCACAGCTCTAGGTTTATAGTTCAGCAATTCTGCCAAAAAGAACAACCCAAAACCTGTATAAGATAAAGGGTCATGCTCTGAACTCAGCTGGTGGAGCATATCCAGTGTTATGTAGCTGTACCCAAGATCAGAATTTGATTCCAGCATTACCTTGAGCTTAAACAAAACCTCGAGGTGGGACCTGCCAGTAACAATGGGGGCTGAGAGGAGCAGAGCCTGCTGGCTGGAAGTCTCCCTACAGCGCGCCCGGCATCCTAAGTACCTCCTACAGGGAACCCCACGTTCAGATCTTCACCAACAAATGCTTCCATCTTCTGAGTGGATATTTTGTGGAACCTTTTGACAACTGTTGATTTGCTAGCCCCTAAAGAGAAGCTGAAGAAGATGAAGACAAAGACAAAGAAGAAGAAGAAGACAAAGAAAAAGAAGGAGAAGGAGAAGGAGAAGGAGAAGGAGAAGGAGAAGGAGAAGGAGAAGGAGAAGGAGAAGGAGAAGGAGAAGGAGAAGGAGAAGACGACAAAGATGAAGAAAACAACAATGAAGAGGAGGAAGAAGAAGCAGAAGCAGAAGAAGAAGAAGAAGATGAGGATGAGGATAACGAAGAAGATGACAAAGATAACAACGAAGAAGAAGAAACCCTGGGTTTAAAGTTTCTCAAAATTTCAGCCTGGAAATTACACAGGGGCTAAGGAGTCAGCCCAGGCCCCCCCTCCATCCTCGGCCAGATCTGCATCCAGCATTCCTCTCTATGTTTACAGCTGGGGAGAAATTGAATTACCTCCATAGTATTATTTTAGCATAAACGAACAGGAAGACTGCACCAAAATTGATGACCCAGCGGGTGTTGCCCCTCCCTGACTGTACTGTATACGCAGAGCTTTCTAGACTCCAATTTATTGGTTTGTCAGAAACTTCAGTTATTTTCATCAAGTTGAGTTTTACATTAAACATTCCTCCACTTAATTGGAACCATGCGCATACATTTGGGCAGCATCCATATTCTTGTTCAAATAAAAGGGGTACTTTGTTACAAATTCAGCATACTTTGCTGTTAAATTATATTTTGCTAGCAATTACAATTAAATATGAAGTTCACACTTAATAGCAGACCTTGTAATCATGTGGGAGTAGTTCTCCTTCCGTGAACATCATGAGTGGGTGGGAGAAGGGAAAGCCCTGCAGCCTCATTTTAATAATGAAATAAACAGTTCTGCTGGTGAGTAATTCAGGGACCTTAAAACAGGGCAGTGGCAGGATGGAAATTGTTTAAGGAGCTTATTTAACCCTCTCACCTGCTAATTCTAGCTCTCTCAAGAATTACCCACCACCCAGCTGCAGGCAGACAGGAACAGCACCAAGAGATTTGGGAAGGGATCAGGGTGTGGGACAGGGGTTTCGGTCACGCCTGGTTTCATTCTTGCTTTTAGTCCCCTCGTGAAAATTGCTGAGCATAGAAATGTCATATTTGCAGAAAGCTTTTAAAGTTCTTTTTTTCCCCAAGCGAATTCTGAATTATAATAACAACATTTTTTTCTAAAAATGTTCTGCTTTTTTGGCATTTGCCTTGAAAAACGGGTAATATTCTTCTGGAAATTGAGATTTCATTTTAAATTTCATTTGTGGTTTTATACTTTTACTCTTGTTCCCGTTAGCCATAAGTGGGCCTGTTACGGAAAAGTATCAAGTGGTTTCACTAGAAGATAAAAAGGAGATATTTGCTATGGAAAAGAGGATTTGATATTTCAGTCAGTACAAAGCAGGATCTTTCAATTTTAAAAAAGGAATGTGAAATATTGCAACTATTACATGTTATGGCGGTATTTCTACTATTGTGAGACATGTTTCTACTGACATGTCATGGAATTATAGAATACAAATGGCAATGAAAGATACAAAATATAAACCTTACAAGAAAACTTTCTCACTCTAAATCCAATTTTTATTTTTTTCTGAAAACAAGGTTTTAAATTTGGACTTGTACATGAGGAAAACTTATGAAAGAATCTAGGCCACGAGGTCTGAGGAGGCACTGGGATGAAATCTGCTTTACTGAAACAAAGAAAATCTCAGATTAACCTGATGAAAATATTTCTGCCCAGCTCAAGCTAATTCCCTAGTCTTTGCCCTTAAAATCTCTTGCTGTCTTGCAAATGAACCTGATTTCTATGCTGTCCATTTTGAAGCAATTGGAGCTTTTCCTCTACGTACAGTTGATACTGCCCAGCTACCGTCACCCATCATTCAACCCAAGGCATGCCCTGCTTTCCCTCCACTAAGCCAGCTTCAGTATGTTTGAAAGACAGCTCCATGCATGTCCAACTCTGAAGAAAAGCAGATGGCGAGACTGATGCTGGGTCAGCAATTCAAGGAAACTGCCCTTGCTGATGATGGCAACTGCTCACATTTGCAACATGTATCATGGGGACTGCGGGGACGGGATTTATGTACCCAGACACATGACTTCCACGCTAAGACTTGCAGCACATACCGCAGAAGTCTGCACTGAGCATCTCCTCGCTGCAGCATGGAATTTAAAGCAGTGTTTTCCTTCTTTAGCCCCCATGCATATCCCATTTCTTTCCACCATTGTTGTTCCTGCATAAAGTGCACTTGGAGAAGCCAGCTTTAGCTCTGTGCAGGCGTAAGCCTTTCAGTTCTCGAGGACTGGAGAATTAAACAGCTATGAGAGCTACAGAAAGCACCATCCTACAATGCTATCACCCTATTTCTGATGTCACACCAGGGAATTAAACCCAAAACAGCACACTGTTCTCACTGTAGAGCCCATCTTACTGTTTCCCTGGTGCGAACTGCTGAACTCTTCTGGTCATCCGCAGAGCTGACGTCTGCCTTGGTTGGTAATCCACAGAGCTAACATCTGTCCTGGGAGTCCTGAGGGATGGTGAACTGCTTCCCCAGGTATAGCCTCTTCTGCTTTTACCTCTCCTCTCTGCCTGTACAGCTATCACACCTGTAAATACTGGAAGGTCCATCTATTCCAACTACAGATGGGTGAACCTTACGGCATTTGAAGCACCAAAGATCTCTTGAAATACTTTGGGGGCTCCCAAGCTAGTTCCAATTCAGAAAACACTTTTACTTGGTACAACTTAGCTCCATGTTTGTCTCGTCGCACTGCTTTCCAGTTGTATTTTCATTTTAAGCTGGGAAAAAGATTCTCTTTACACTGGGGCTTTTCTAAAACGATGACAAACATGACTGCACAGAGAGCACACTGCACTTACGGAATCTGTGCTGTTTGACTTGTTTTGAAATTTTGCAAAATAATGATCCTTAAAACATCCTAGAAGTGCCCCTGCTCTGTTATGAAGTCCTGACAGATCCCAAAGGACTCCCCCCGGCCAGCACCTCATAGTTCATTTCCCAAAGATTCTCAGTGCCGCACTCCAGCTCACGCTTTCTCCGGAGGTGGCCAGATTTCCCCACAGGCAGACAACACAAGAAAACTGCAGCTGAAGAGACAAAACCAGAAATATTCCACTGAGCCTGAAGCACTGTATTTCTTTCAGAGCTTCAACCCAAGTCCCCATCATGCTGCAAATATGCACTGAAAATGACTCTGCTTTGCAGCGCTAGATGCCGTCTGCTCTTTAAACAGGTCCCCTTCAACAACACGTATTCTCATCTGTGCATTTTTAATAGAAGCATAATTTTTGTCATATGTTATAATGAATAGCATACAACTAGACGGTGCATATACGACTGTAATTCCATCTGGGAGTTTGTTGACATTGATAAACCACTTGGGTTTTGCTTTTGTGGTTCTTGCCGTTACAGCAGCTCAACAGGATTACAGTCCTGTTAGGTATAGCTGGTTGCAGGCATTATACCATATGATAATAACTGCATGCTTCATTAAAGAAAAGATTTAAATTTGAATATGTAATAGAAAATTCTCATCTATGGTCTGATAACATGATGCTAAAAATTATCTTTATGTCATTACCCGAGTGGCTTGTTTATTTTAAGATTCCTTATTTCAGGTAATGAAAATACTTTAGTTGGATTTAATTGTCTCTATACTGAGGGACCAAAGCATTTCCCTTGTAATTTTGGGGCATCGCTACTTTTATAGGATGTGAAAACCAGAACATTGCACTGTCCCTAAAGGAAGATGAACCAGACAAGTCTAGTAATTCCATAGTCTAAACCGAGTTAAACAAATACACACAAAAACAGATAAACAGCGAGAACTGTGGGTTTACTTTTTTCCTTTAATTTCCAGACATGAACAGTGGTGGCACTGCTAGGGACTGTTTAAAATACATAATAACATTTTCCTTTGACTTGATTATAATTAATAGATAGGCCAATCCATGTGTGAATTTCCCTCAAAATGAAGCTTATGTTAAGACACATTTCCCTCTTGTCTGCAAGTAAAGCTATGAAACCCGTGTGAACAGGAGCTTTCATTCTTCCGCGCATTACTCCTGGTTTGTCTGGATCACCATGGGTTTTAAAACTTTCAGTCATGCATCCTGTTTCTGCTGTGGCCTCACTCCGCTAATTGCCATTTAGTTCACAGTGAAATAACTGCACTAATGACTTCAGCAAAGTCCAGATGTTCTAGGTCAGACAGAAGGGAAATATTTTCGATCTGAATTCTTCCACTTTACAAAACACTGGAAAAGGCCACCACAGCCTGACAGAAGACTGGGGGCACCAAGTCTGATGTCCTGCTGTTTGACTCTGCCCAGTGTGCTCTGTGGAAGGGTTTATTATCTGTAACACCCCCTGTACTGGATTTCCAGATTTCACTTTTTGCACAAAGTAAATATTTAGCAGCACCGGCAGCAAAATCACCGGGATGGGTCCTGGCAGCCCACAGGCACAGGGCACATGGGACAGAAAGCAGATATGCTTCTTCCCCTTCCCACCAGTGGCTTTATGGAGCTGTGGCTTGCCCATCACCCACGCACCAACCTCGGGTACCTCGCTGCTGCTCCCAGATGTTTGCTCTGTTCAGCCATAGGCACTCTGGTATACCCGGAGAGAGCAGAGGTACTCATACCATCTCCATTCAGCAAAATTAGGGGAAGAAACTGGAGAGCAAGACTGCCAAAAAAGTCGGTGGAAGCTATTCTGCTGAAGCCTACGTGCTCCAGGTCATCATCTGGAGGCTCTGCAGGTGATGAGAAGCTTCCAGGGAGAGGCAATGTTCGCAAAGTGTCTGCTCTAAAGGCCAAGCTACCATTTGAAGTGTTAGGAGATACTGGGGTACATTTGCCCATTTATCCCAGTTTCATGCAGTTTCAGACTCCCCTCTAGATCAGAAAAACTGAAACTTCACTTTCAACATAATGACACTTCCACCCTGCGGCTCGGGCCTTCTCTGCAGCACAAGATCTTTGCAGATGCAGCTTTCACAACAACCTCTCTGAGTGCAGATGTGGTGTACACTGGCAAGAGATTTTTGCTAGCAGTGTTTATACCAGCTACCCAAATGACATAAGTTATACCTCTCAATAGAGCTTTTTGCTGGTACAAGAACATTTACCAGAACTGACGATTTAATTAGTGGTATGTTTCTTTTCTTCTCTTCCCATGCTCTTAGCTGACAAAGCTGTATATGCAAAATGTTTGAATGCAGACAGACCTATTACTTCTGGGGAAGCCGCGCAGTGGCCAGCAAATGATTCCAGCATTGATGGGGAAGCGGAGGGGCCTGAAGCAATACAGCCATGACGTGCGGTGAAACAGCCTTCTTGGGGATCCTGGGCAACGTCCAACAGTAACACACAAAAATCTGGGGTGGGACTTAGGGGTGCAGGTTGCTCTTACAGAAGTTCTCTGGAGTCAAGGTGGAAGGAAACAGAAGACAGCCACGAATGAAGCTAGTTTCTCAGTGATTTAAGATGCCTAAATCCTTTCAGTCAACATGTGTACTAAATTCTCATTAGCCTTAAAAATATCACAATGATCAGAAAACCTTCAGTATGGCACGTTCTCACCGAATGCTGTCTTTGTCACCCAGGCATACCTCCTTGCTTGACTAACCAACACAGATTTTTCCTCTGTTAACACCCTACAATTACACTGACTCCTGGGAGGGCGAGATGGAAAGGGAGAAAAGCTTGGGGGGCCAGACTCTATTCTCTCTTACACATCGTTAATAACATTGTCAACTAAATAATTAAATCATACTCATTATAAATGCAACACACAAAGAACACAACTTGATTCCAGGTGGGATCCGCAACACTGTCAATTTTTAAAAATATTGTTTAAAGTAGGCAAATTTGATCTGGAGCCATTGAAAGAACAAATTTGGAACACCACCGGGTCATTTTTCCAGAATTCCCTTGGTAAATGTAATAGCACTTTAATGGAAGTTACACTATATACACACATAAACAAGAGAAAATAAGTGTATATCAGTAATGATAATGTTTTCTGCTGAGTACTGAAAAATTACTGGAAAACCACTTAATAACTATGTAATGTTTTATAATGCTGTCAGCTGAGTGATTTCTGCTCTAAGGGGAGGCAGAGCCCTGCAGTTAATTGCACCAGGTTGCATTCAGGGGCTGTTCCTATGCATACAAGTGCTCTTAGTAGTTACCTGTTTGTGATGACATAAAAGTGGGTACAGAACCCACCCTCTGCTCTGTCAAAACCCAGACACATGAGATAGTTTTGTTGCTATGTGCAGGTGAGAGAAAAAGGCCATAGAGAAGTTTTTTTGTATTTAATTTTGTAGCTTTAGTTTTACCTTAGGATGAGGGAGCCTGAGCATCTCTGCCACAGCTGAATCAGGAGTGCTCCAAGCTTTATTGACAGCATCACCACTGCACGAGAGCTACTAATAAGTTGTTTACCTCAGGACTGACAAATTAAATGATTCAGAAGAAATTAATCAGGAATTAAGACCTGTAACTCAGACTAGACCTGTGGCATGGGTACATCTACCAGAATTGTTGGGCAATTTGCAGCTGGAATCACTGATCACAACTAGAGGGCGATGTCACCTGAAAGAGGTTCAGCCGTGCAGCAACCCCCCCCTTAGCTCTTTCCTCCTTCTTCCCTTCATGTGGCTTACCATTTGGATCAGAGCTGCATCTTCCCCCTACCAAGATGATCTCAGCACCGATCTGGAGTGACAAGAGTTTAGACGTTATCTGTTCCACATTTTGTAGGGTCACTTTGCTTCCTATATTCAGTGAAAGCAAAATTGTGCATCTTTCCAAGAGTTGGCCACATTTGTGGTTCTGGCCATATGATATATTGCTTTGGCTAGATACAACTCTAAGTCCCAGCAGCTGGTTTGTACAAAAGGAGGGCACACAGTCCTGATTCGTTATTACAAAGAGGGGAGAAACTGTATCTTTCAGAGTTGTTCAAAGGGGAGGAAACACCCTAGCCATTACTTTTTAAAACATACCATCCTGAATAAGCATGCTGTGGAAGAGGTGGCACAGCTCGTGTCTTTTATTAGGTGTTTTCATTCCAAATAATTTTATTTCTAGGACTAAATAATCTCCAAACCTAATTTAAGGGTTTCCATACCATCTCCCACTGAAGACAGTAAGGATGCAAGGCCCAACTCTGTACACCTACTTGCTAGTTCTTCCTTTAAAAGTAGGGGCAGATACAGCATGGTTGCATTTTCTGGGATTTGTTTAACTGACTTTCAGCGTACCTTACCAGCCGTGTGGATTTGCAGTCTCATGGACTGCAACCGGAGCTTCACGGTGTATCCAGCTTGCATGCTGAGAGCAAAACTACAACTCTGAACAGTTTTTAGGTGGTTGTGGTCAGGGTAAAGCAGCCAGTTGGTACTGTGTACACACTATTTTTAAGCACTGACCCCACCTTTGATCCTCTTCCAACGCCTTCTCCCACATACAGCTCACTAACAGAGCACAAGACACTTCTTTCTCTGTGGGAATTTCTGGGGTTTTTTTGTTTTTTGGGTTTTTTTAAGGAGGGAGATTCTCCCCGTTTTTATCAAATTTGAAGAACTGACTAATATTAGTGGCTGCTACTAAGATTGCAGCAGAAAAAAAAAACACAGAAAAAGAAAACTAAAGGACTTTCAACTCGGGCTTTTTCTGTAACATATTAAGTCAAGACTACTTAAACGGGGAACTCTGACCCAGACTTGGCCTGAGGTGGCTTTGTTCACAGCACCACAAGGGCCAATGGACCAGAAGCATGCAGACATCTGGGTCAGTCATCAGAGGGTCCCTTTGCAGTTCCCGAGGAGTAGGTCCTTCATTTCACTTACCATTTTAAACACCTACTTTTAGATGAGATGAAGTGGCCCCCATTTTTTGTCTTCCATTGGCAATAAGGTGAGTCAGGGGTGATACCTCTACATTGTAAATACATAGGTTTGATGAACCAGCCTTGAAATCACAAACAGAGACAACAAGGGAGAGATCAGGGCACTTACCAGAAGGAGGTCAATAGCATTCCTGGCATTTTGTCCCAGGGACTGCTTTTCTTTAGAGAAGAAAAAAAGCCCTGAAACAAAGTCTCAAGAAATTACTTGGACTTCAAGGATCAAACTTCTCTCTCCCCATTCCCAGCCCGGGACTGTATCCACTGAACTATAGTGGATCAGGATCTCTCCTGTCCCTTCTCCTTCTTGCCCCAAGACTTTAGAATTCCTGGCTGCACAGGTCCACCTTCAGCAGGGCATGGGGAACACCGCCTACATAGACAGACTGAAAAGGCTGGATTAGTTCAGAAGAGCAGTCAGCAGAAATTGCTACTCCAGAAACTTACTAACACAGGAAACGGCTAATAAAATGGATGTTTGTTTGCTGAAATAAAAATATACCAAATTAAAGTATTGCACATTTAAAAATTCTTAAGGACTTCAGATTTTTAAGCATAAATGAGTGTGAAACTGACATCATTATAATTAAAATCAGGAAATAAGTGGGTAGAGATAACATGAGTATCCGCAACTACATTCCCTCCTTCAGGGAGAGAAACACATGAGTGTGCCCATGCGCTCCTACATGTGTGCAAACCCATGAAGTGGGGGAGACAGGAAAGGAAAAAAAAAAAAAATCTTTTTCCTCAACTCACCAAGAAAAATAAATTCAGATTATAGTGTATTTCTCCTTAAATAAACAAATTAAAAGTTGCAAAATTACAATGTAGAAATTTCTCCTTTGTATCAGCACAGATTTCTGAAGTATTAGATTAAATACATTTTATAATGCAATGAATTTGTGAATAGTTCACGAGTAAAACAAAGAATATTATCTTAATCAGATGGAATACTTTTTTTTTTAAATATAGCTAAAAGAAAACATTAACTGCTTGATGTAAATGGTAGCTGCTCTCTTGACTTTATGCATTCAACAAAGTAGCTCATATTTAAAGCTGTAAGGATTTGTTTGGTCTTTCTGTTTGCCTTAATGTTATCCTACCATTCTATCTTCTAAGGACGGGAAGTTTACTTGGAAAAATTTGTTTATTTTTTTTAGTTGACCACAATTCCTTGAGATAATTATTTTAACATTGCCTTTATGGCTGGGCTGTTTCAAGTCC
This sequence comes from Charadrius vociferus, assembly GCF_000708025.1. NCBI lineage: Eukaryota > Metazoa > Chordata > Aves > Charadriiformes > Charadriidae > Charadrius > Charadrius vociferus. The sequence continues at coordinate 4,106,657 of NW_009647401.1, read as the reverse complement.
ATGTAGCATACCAAAATTATCTTGCGAGAACCTGCTGAATTTCTTTGTGAGTTTTCTCCCAGGATCCAAAGTTCTTTTTTCCCTGAGGCCATTTTCCGATGGTAAGAGCTAGTGGGCTTCTAAGGTCTCTATTCAAAGCATCTTCAAGGCATTTCCTTCCACCTTCTTCTTTGTTTTATGAATTTTCTCATGGCTACCCAAGTAATTTTCACCAAGGTTCAGCACAAAGTTTCACCAACGACTGCTCAACAACTATCAATGAGCAGACTCTGGCTTTTCCAAGCCATTCAGATGCTGCAAACTGCCTTCAGACCTGGGAACCCCTGCAGCCAGGAACAGCCAGCCCCTCAGAGATGGAGAACGCGAGGAGACCGCTGGGAGTCCCTACAGGAACCAGGGAGATATTGCATGGGTGAGACTTGGGTAGGTCTGATCAAAATTAATTCGCGATCTGGTTATAAATCAGCTCATCACCTACATAAACCTGTTTCAGGTAAATGGAGTTGGTATACACCGACCCTCTCCCAAACCCAAACATTAAACAGTAGTCACATCACAACCATGTATCTCTAGTCGGCACACCACATGACTATCAAAGTACAGGATGATGACAAGTTGTTTATATTTTGGGGGACTCTTTACCAAACATTCTGTAGATTAAACTTCTGTTCCATTATTACCCGGGATTTAGTGTACAGGCCTATCCAGGACTGTGATCCATGATACGTACATCTAACATGACACCGTCTATCTTCTAAAGAATTTCCAAGCTAAGTAGATGAAATACACAGCAGAGATAAAAAGCCACGCTGCCCTCACTCTTTGTAGTTGGTGAGCTGAGGGACAGATTTGCTCTAGGTTTCACAGTCACCACTGGCAAAGCTGGGAAACGATCCAAGACCTGTGTCCTAACCATAAAACCATGCTTGCTCTCCTGGCATAGAGAGAAACAGGAACATGCCAGACATGCAAAGCAAACGCCAAGTTGTAGAATGCGCCCCTAAAGAATTTTGCTCCCTGGAGAGAGATTAAAGTCTTGCAGTACATATAAACACCTGCCTAATGATGACAGAATTGAATTTATTGCTTCATGCAGCAAAAATGCCTCAGAAATAAGATACTAGACTTACTATTGAGATCATCCAAAAATGTACCAGGTGTTGTAGTTATCACAAACTTCAGGTGATCAACCTAAGACATCTGCAGCACATGTATTATCTGGTGAACACCAAGGCACAGCTCGTAGAAACTCTGCCTGGGACCCTCCAGAGAGATTGTAAAGTAGCTGAGACATGATAGACTCGAAAGAACACCTCACTTCATGAACCTCCACCACTACCCCAGCACAGCAGCTCCAGTGGAAGCACTGCCAAATGCCTAAGCTTATCACACTCTTAGGTTAGTGAAAACACATTTCTGAGGCTGGGATAATAAGTTTGAACACACACCTTAACACAGAACTGCTGCACCTTTTCCTTCAGGAATCAACTATCTTCTGTAAGTGCTTAAACCACAAAGTGTTTCTAAAAGCAGAAAACGGGACTTCAAAATGTTAATCAAATGCAACATTTTAAACAAGCCTTTCTCGTCCCTCTTGATACATCCACATGGCCAAAAACCAATGCTGTATCACAACCAGCATCTGTTGGAACAATCACTATCATGCCCATACAAAAAAAAAAAAAGCTTTACACTCTACTGTTTTTAAAGTTGGTATGAGTAACGGTAATGTCCATTAAACTGTCTATACTAAATCTGACAGTGATGTTAAAGGTGAGGTACTGTAATTTATATATTGGCTGTAATATGGTAAAAAATCCCAGTATAAATGGCAAAACAATCTACACTGCAGTCATCTGATATTGTTGGATTTCTTTTCTCTTATAAAAAAAAGGTTTCATAGCTTTTTATTGATAGAAGATGTAATCAAGATGGTCACTCTTGACTGAAGGGAGTTAATCATGCAGGTTGAGGAGGAACCATATTTGCACATCGTAAATTAGGTGAAAAAGATCCATGTTTATTTATTTTCATTTCTTCTCCTCTGGACAAAAATCCCTATTTTACTATCCGGAGCAACTGGCAAATATTTTAAAATACAGTCCTTACAAATTACAAATTTAGCTTCACTCCTCAGATCTCAGGCCAACAACAGCTAAGAGAAAGAAAAAAACAAATAAATCCTTGCCCCCACTCACCCTTTCACCACCTTCACGATTCTGTTCCTCTCAGAAAAACTTGAGAGAACTGGTGAACTTTGCAGTGTGCCAGAGAAGCCGGTGCACATAGGCTATTTCAGATCAAAGGGAGAAATGCCTTCTGAAGTGCCGAGCGCTCCCTCACTATTACACCAAAAAAAGTGCCAGCTCACCTTTGCTGCTGGATGAAATATCATGGAGAGAGAAGAGCTGGTGCCTAATATGGGCAGGCTTAGGTCATTAAAGACTCTATGGAGTGGACAAAAAACCATTTTCAACTCCTTTTGGAAATAGCCCATCCTGGTGCACAAAGGCAGTATACTTACGGGGCAACAGATGGCATGTGCCAAATTCAGCCCTGGACTGACTTCCATTTCTGAGCTGGCTCGGTAAGTAGTTCCAAGTGAAGTGCATCACAGCAAGGTAATTCCTAAGATGACAAAGGCACAGAAGGTATGTCGACTGCAAAACTGGAGCAACCTTGGAGGCAAAAAAACCCTAGAGCTTTTTAATAAGATTACCTACAAGCATCTCGAAAGCTAACTGGAATAGGTATGTCCATAGTTCTAATATTCTCAACTTAAATGATAGTAAAAATGCTTATTGCTTCTTTCGTTTCTATAATCTACCACCCTGAGCCACCTTCAGTCCCTGCTAGCCTTCAGTTTTGAGCCAGCTGCTAATTGAGCAGATTCCTGAAAAGGTCTAGCTCCTTGACTTCCAAAGGATTGAAGTAGCCACCTCCTCTTCGCTTGTTTTCTCTGCAAGTGCTAACAATTTCTTTTGTACTTTTTTATGGCTGTGACCATGAAACCAGAGGTTCTTGGCATCCATTTGGGCTCTTTCAGCACTCTGGGAAGCATGTCCATCACACTTTTTCCAATCAGAAATGCCCCACAGGGTGAGACCAATGTCCATCACCCAGTTGTCTGCCTCCCACAGCAGCTGTTGCAGAGGTTGCTTAGGGAGAGTATATGAAATGAGCCACTATCTGAGGTCCAATCCTTATGCTCCTCCTGCATCCTGCTATTAGATTTCGGATTCAGAGGAAGTGTTGCTGCCTATTCCCAGTAGTATCTGGTTTGCACCTTTTATCCATTAATTTGTCTAATCCATTTCGGACCTCTTTATGTGTCCCGAGTCCACACTTCCTTGCAACAGCAAGTTGTAGACATTTATCACATGCTTTGAAGAAAGGCACTTTTAAAAACCTGTTTTAAATTACTTCCTATCAATTTCAATGCATGTTCCCTGATCCACTGTTGTAGGATTTGGTAAACAAGTTTAGCAGTCATCTTCTGCGCTGCTTTCTTGATTTGGTAAATCAGCTTCACCCCTGCTCAGCCTTCTCTTCAAACTGAAGCGAGACCGTAAGCCTGCTATTACTTCCCCTTAGTAGTTCAGATGTCCTTTTCCATACCTTTTTGTCTTTTTTTAAAAGAAAAAACTACGCTCTTCTTGAGATGTGGAGACCAATTGTATGCAGTGCTCAAGATGCGGAGGCAAGAAGATTTTCTACAGTGGCAAAATGTCATCTTTGGTGATGTTCTCAGTACCCTTCCTCATACGGGCAATTTGGGCTGCAGCTGAACACTGAGCGAACAATGACAAAGAACTGCTAACTCAGTGTGGCTTGGATTATTCTAAAGCACCACAGAGCTGTTTTGGAGATGCCCAAATTAACTCCAGACAAGAGACTAGATCACACACCACCACCGGATAATGCCATGCAGAGATACTTGCTTAAACCCTGGAAGATTTACAACTACATTAATGCAGTGCGCAGACTCCTCCGAGATTGGCAGTACCTTGCCCAACTAGGGTGCCTGCAATCACAGCACGTCAGATAAAACAGGCAGGCCAACAGTCCTTCTTGTGCATCTGAAATGTCTCCAGAATGATACCTCTCCTTTAGGGAGCCCTCTCCTTCCCTTTCCTCTCGCCCCAAGATGTGTAGAGCTCTGTATCCAATGTGAACAACATCTGAAGTCCACGTAGTATAGTTAACAGTCATCAATAAAAATCAGTGACTAACAAATGCTCCCCAATTTAAAACTTCTTTTCAGTCACTGACAAAATTTACCAGTACCTCATCTGAAGGCCAAGGCATAGCTGTTATACTGCAGAGGAGGATGAAAAGTATGAACTACTTCCTCTCCACCCAGTGCTGCAGGTCTTCTCCCTCCCCATGTACACCACTGATGCACCTCAAAAAATATTTATGAGTTCTCATTCAAATTCTTCAGCTGATAAATTTAATATCACATTCCCTGGGGTAAGCAAAAAATAAAATATTGCATTGGCCTTCGCACATGTGGAGATTATATTACTTTACAATGAAACCCAGCAAGCTGCACGTTACAGTTTTTACCACAATCTCCTTGGTAGGAATGTTTCAAATACATTGCATATGTGTGAATACAATATAAGCATACTGAAATGCTTTGAACACTGTAATACATCAGACACTTGAGGCAGCAGGGAAAAAAAAATAAAAATCCTTCACCTACCTTGGCTCTTATCTTAAGTCTATATTGTCCTTTAAGTACTTAATTTGACACTGGTGTTCTCTAGTCTCATAGATGGTGCTACTTAAAACGTACGAATTGAACTTCCAAAGAACTGACTACTTAAACATATCCCCAAACCTCTGTAAGTTTGTACCTTGTTTGTGAAGTATCTCTGTGACAGAAAGCAGACGAGTGCGCTTGCTCTGTGTGCCACAACTCTGCGAAAGCCAGATTAAAGGCATCGCAGCTGTACAACAAAGCCCTTTGCGTTACGCAAACGACTTTCTGCACGCCGTAAAAGCCCAAACATCTGACTCGCTGGGATTTTACAAGGCTGCAATGCTGGGAAATAAGCGCAGAAACCGACAACATTCAAAGGCATTAAAGTTTCCTTTCACGTTGGTTTCCGACGTCGTCCGCTTGCTGGGATGACGGCAGCACCTGCTCCCAGGTCGCCACCCCGGGGAGCCCGGAGCTCGGCGGGCGGGCTCCCTCCCACCATTCAAACATCTCTCATATGAGGAAAGACTTAGGGACTTGGGTCTCTTTAGTCTAGAGAAAAGAAGATTGAGGGGGGATCTTATTAATGCTTACAAATCCTTAAAGGGAGACTGCCAGGGGGATGGGAACAGTCTTTTTTCAGTGGTGCCCAGTGATAGGACGAGGGGTAATGGGCATAAACTTGAACATAGGAAGTTCCATCTTAACATGAGGGGGAACTTCTTTACTTTGAGGGTAGTGGAGCACTGGCACAGGCTGCCCAGAGAGGTTGTGGAGTCTCCCACTCTGGAGACATTCAAAACCTGCCTGGATGCTGTCCTGTGCAACCTGTTGTAGGTGACCCTGCTCTGGTGGGGGGGTTGGACTAGATGATCTCCAGAGGTCCCTTCCAACCCTGACCATTCTATGATTCTGTGAATGTCTCCAGAGTGGGAGACTCCACTACCTCCCTGAGCATCTGGCAGATGGATGGGTCTTCCCAGCTGTCCCGAAGGGGATTATTTCCCCATGTGACACTTTGGGAAATCATAACATACCAGCTACAGGCACTCACCGGTGTAGGCTAGCCAGACTGAGACTCCTGCAAACTTTCTTTTTCAGGGGGGAAAAAAAAAAAAAAAACCAAAAAAAAACCAAAAAAACAAAAAAAA